>NC_071563.1:125403-146949 GCF_026979565.1 Vidua chalybeata
CCTGAGGGGTCCCCGAGGGCTCTGGGGGTCCCTGGGCTGGTTTGGGCTCCCAGAGCCCCTTTGGGCTCGTTTGGGCATAATTTAGGATAACTCTGGCATAATTTGGGATAATTTGAGATAACTTTGGAATAATTTAAGATAAGTTTGGGATAATTTAGGATAACTTTGTGATAATTTAGGATAATTTTGGGTATTTTCTCTCTCTGCAGAGGCAGCAGTGGCTGCGCCAGGCCGTGTCCCAGGCCCTGGCAGGGCCCGGGTTAACCCCGGTGTCACTCTGGTGTCACTCTGGGATAACTCAGGATAATTTAGGATAACTTTGGGATAATTTAGGATAATTTTGGGTATTTTCTCTCTCCGCAGAGGCAGCAGTGGCTGCGCCAGGCCGTGTCCCAGGCCCTGGCCGGGCCCGGAGCCGCCCGGGCCGAGCTGCAGCGCTGCCTGGGGCTCCTGGCCGGGCCCTGCCCCGGGGAGGCGGCGCCCGAGCGGGGCCTGGGGGACACCGGGGGGCACGAGGGGGCCCTGGCCGAGCTGGCCGAGCTCTGCGAGAGCCTGGACAACGCCACAGGTCAGCCACTGGTCACTCAGGGGTCACTCAGGGTCATTCAGGGGTCACTCAGGGGTCATTGGGTCACTCAGTGTCACTGGGGTCACTCAGGGTCACTCAGGGGTCACTCAGGGGTCACTCAGTGGTCACTCAGGGTCACTCAGGGGTCACTCAGGGGTCACTCAGGGGTCATTGGGTCACTCAGGGTCACTCACTGGTCACTCAGGGTCATTCAGGGTCACTCAGGGGTCATTCAGGGTCACTCAGGGGTCATTGGGTCACTCAGTGTCACTGGGGTCACTCAGGGTCACTCAGGGGTCACTCAGGGTCACTCAGGGGTCATTGGGTCACTCAGGGTCACTCACTGGTCACTCAGGGGTCACTCAGGGTCATTCAGGGTCACTCAGGGGTCACTCAGGGGTCACTCAGGGTCATTCAGGGTCACTCAGGGGTCATTGGGTCACTCAGTGTCACTGGGGTCACTCAGGGTCACTCAGGGGTCATTGGGTCACTCAGGGTCACTGGGGTCACTCAGGGTCACTCAGGGGTCATTGGGTCACTCAGGGTCACTGGGGTCACTCAGGGGTCACTGAGGGTTCACTCAGGGTCACATTTTTCCCCGTTTTCTCCCATTTCACCCCCATTTTCTCCCATTTTAACCCCATTTTTAACCCTTTCCCCCCCATTTTCTCCCCTTTTCTCCCATTTTAACCCCATTTTTTCCTGTTTTCCCCCCAGATTTCTGCTCTTTAGGGGGCCTGGAGGTGCTGCTGGAGCTGCTGGGCCACCGCTGGCCGCCGCTGCGGGCCGGGGCCGCGCGGGTGCTGGGGGCTTGTGCCCAGAACCTGCCGGGGGCCCAGGCCCGGGCGCTGGCCCTGGGGGCTCTGCCCGCGCTGCTGGGGGGGCTGCGGGCAGACCCCGACCCCCGCGTGCCCCCCGCCGCCCTCTTCGCCATCTCCTGTGAGCCGGGGGGGATTTGGGGAAATTTTGGGGAAATTTTGGGGTTTTTAGGGGATTTTTGGGTGGTTTTTGGGGGTTTTGGGGTGGTTTTTGGGGGTTTATTGGGGGGGCTGCGTGCAGACCCCGACCCCCGCGTGCCCCCCGCCGCCCTCTTCGCCATCTCCTGTGAGCCGGGGGGATTTGGGGGATTTGGGGGGATTTTGGGGTTTTTTTCAGGTATTTCAGGCAGTTTTGGGGTTTTTTGGGGTGGATTTTGGTGTTTTTTTGCCATTTTTTGCCGTTTTTTGCTGCTTTTTGCCCGATTTTGCCTGTTCTAACCCCAGTTTGCTCTCCCCAGGCCTGGTGCGGGCGCAGCCGGAGGGGCTCCAGCAGCTCCAGGCTCTGGGGTGGATTTTGGGGCAGATTTTGGTGTTTCTGGGGTGTTTTTTTGCCGGTTTTTTGCCATTTTTGCAGTTTTTTGCTGTTTTTTGCCCGATTTTGCCTGTTCTAACCCCATTTTCTCTCTCCCCAGGCCTGGTGCGGGCGCAGCCGGAGGGGCTCCAGCAGCTCCAGGCTCTGGGGTGGATTTGGGGTGGATTTTGGTGTTTTTGGGGTGGTTTTTTCCCGTTTTTTTTCCCGTTTTTTTGCCGTTTTTTTGCCGTTTTTTGCCGTTTTTTTCCCGATTTTGCCTGTTCTAACCCCATTTTCTCTCTCCCCAGGCCTGGTGCGGGCGCAGCCGGAGGGGCTGGAGCAGCTCGAGGCCCTGGGGGGGCTCGAGGTTCTGGGGGGGGTCCTGCAGAGCCCCCAGCCCGCGCTGCGGGCCCGGGCGGCGTTCCTGCTGCACTGCCTGCTCCGGGAGCACCCCCGCCTCAAAGGTCAGCCCCAAAATCCCCCAGAGTCACCCCAAAACCAGCCCCGAGCCGAGAGATCCCAAAACCCCCCGAAATTCCCGCAGAAATCCCCCCAAAAAATCCCTTTCCTGACCCCCTCGGCCCTTCCCGGGAGCCTTTGGGACCAGAATCCCCCAAAATGGCCCCAAAATCCCTCAAAATGGCCCCAAAATCTCCCAAAATGGCCCCAAAATCCCCAAAATGGCCCCAAAATCTCCCAAAATGACCCCAAAATCCCCCAAAATGACCCCAAAGTCCCCCAAAATGGCCCCAAAATCCTCCAAAATGGCCCCAAAATCCTCCAGAATTGACCCAAAATCCCCAGAATTGACCCAAATTCCCCCAATTTCACCCCAAACCCCGGGATGCCCCAAAACCCCCCGGATTTCACCCCAAACCCCCCAGATGCCCCAAATTCACGGGATTTCACCCCAAATTCCCGGGATTTCACCCCAAATCCCGGGATGCCCCAAATTCCCCGGATTTCACCCCAAAACCCCCCGGGTTTCACCCCAAATCCCGGGTTTCACCCCAAATTCCCCCCAAACCCTGGGATGCCCCAAATTCCCGGATTTCACCCCAAAACCCCCCAATTTCACCCCAAATCCCTGGGATTTCACCCCAAATTCCCGGATTTCCCCCCAAATTCCCGGATTTCACCCCAAACCCCCCCGATTTCACCCCAAATTCCCCGGATTTCACCCAAATTCCCTGGATTTCACCCCAAAACCCCCCAATTTCACCCCAAATTCCAGGATTTCCCCCCAAATTCCCTGGATTTCACCCCAAAACCCCCCAATTTCACCCCAAATTCCTGGATTTCCCCCCAAATTCCCTGGATTTCACCCCAAACCCCCCCGATTTCACCCCAAATTCCCGGATTTCCCCCCAAATTCCCTGGATTTCACCCCAAACCCCCCCGATTTCACCCCAAATTCCCCGGATTTCCCCCAAATTCCCTGGATTTCACCCCAAATCCCCCGGATTTCACCCCAAATTCCCGATTTCACCCCAAATCCCCCGGATTTCACCCCAAATTCCCGGATTTCCCCCCAAATTCCCGGGATTTCCCCCCAAATCCCGCAGGGCCGCTGGTGCAGCAGGGCCTGGTGGCGCGGGCGGCGGCGCTGCTGCGCTCCGAGCACGACGGCGCCCACGAGCACGGCCTGGGGGTGCTCTGCAGGTGGGAGACCCCTCCCCAAATACCCAAAAATCCCCAAAATACCCAAAATCCCCCAAAAAAAACCAAAATTCCCAAAAATCCTGGGAAAAAAAGCCAAAAATCACGGGGAAAATACCCAAAAAAACAGGAGAATTTGGGGGAAAACACCCTGGGAAGGGGAGGGCCTGGGGGCACTCTGGAGTGGGGGAGACCCCTCCCCAAATTCCCAAAAAAACCCAAAATCCCCAAAATTCCAGAGAGAAAACTTAAAAATCCTGGGAAAAAACCACAAAAATCCCATAGAAGTTCCCAAAATCCGGGGGGAAACCCGAAAATTTGGGGAGTCCTGGGATGGGCTGGGGAGGTTTTGGTGATTTTTGGCTGATTTTGGGTGATTCTGGGAGGTTTTTGGTTGGTTTCTGGGCAATTTTTAGGTGATTTTTAGGCGATTTTGGGGCAGTTTTTGGGCAGGTTTTGGGGCAGTTTTTTGGGCAGGTTTTGGGTGATTTTGGGGCAGTTTTTGGGTGATTTTTGGGTGATTTTTGTGTAATTTTTGGGTGATTTTGGGGCGGTTTTGGGCTGTTTTGGTTGGATTTTCCCAAAATCGCCGTTTTTGGCCCCAGCCTGGCCGCGGGCTGCCCCGAGGGGCTCCGGGAGTGCCGGGACCTGGTTTGGGGAGGGGGTTTTGGGGGGTTTTTGGGCAGTTTTAGGGCAATTTTTGGGGTGATTTTGGGTGATTTTGGGGCGGTTTTGGGCTGTTTTGTTTGGATTTTCCCAAAATCGCCGTTTTTGGCCCCAGCCTGGCCGCGGGCTGCCCCGAGGGGCTCCGGGAGTGCCGGGACCTGGTTTGGGGCAGTTTTTGGGCAGTTTTTGGGTGGTTTTTGTGTAATTTTTGGGTGATTTTTGGGTGATTTCGGGGCGGTTTTGGGCTGTTTTGTTTGGATTTTCCCAAAATCGCCGTTTTTGGCCCCAGCCTGGCCGCGGGCTGCCCCGAGGGGCTCCGGGAGTGCCGGGACCCCGCGCTGGGGCTGGAGGAGCTGCTGCGGCAGCGCCGGGAGCTGCTGCGGGGCCACGACGAGTTCCAGGTGGGATTTGGGGTGAAACCCGCGGGTTTTGGGCAAAACCCAAAGCGGGGGAAATTCCCGGGGGGATTTGGGGTGAAACCCGCGGGTTTTGGGCAAAACCCAAAGTGGGGGGAAATTCCAGGTGGGATTTGGGGTGAAACCCGCGGGTTTTGGGCAAAACCCAACGGGGGGGAAATTCCAGGTGGGATTTGGGGTGAAACCCGCGGGTTTTGGGGAAGGAATTGATGGGATTTTTGGGGGGAAATTCCTGGAATTTTGGGGCAAATCCTCGGGGTTTTCAGGGGAGAAATTCCTGGAATTTTTGGGCAAATCCCCCAAATTTGGGAGGGTTTTGGGTGGGGGGAAATTCACGGGATTTTGGGGCAAATCCTCGGGGTTTTGGGGGTGGAAATTCCTGCAAATTGAGGGCCAATCCCGGGGGTTTGGGGTGGGGGAAAATTCACGGGATTTTGGGGCAAATCCCAACGATTTTGGGGGTGGGAAACCCCAACATTTTGGGGCAAATCCTCAGGTTTTTTGGGGTGGGGGGAACCCAGAGTTTTTAGGGCAAATCCTGGGGAATTTGGGGGTGGAAATTCACACGATTTTGGGGGGTGAAAGTCCTGGAATTTTAGGGTAAATCCCAAAGGTTTCGGGGATGGGGAACTCGGAGTTTTTGGGGCAAATCCTCAGGATTTTGGGGGGAAATCGCTTGCATTTTGGAGCAGTAATCGGTGGGATTTTAAGGGGGGAATTTGGGGAGAATTTGGAGGATTTTTGGGGTGAAAACTCAAGATTTTGGGGGATAAACCCTCGAGATTTTGGGGCAAATTCCCGGGGTTTTGAGGCTGGTTCCCCTCCCCGCAGGAGGAGCTGGAATTCTGCGAGCGGCTGCTGCAGCTCTGCTTCGAGACCCCCCCCGAAGAATCCACCATGGACCGATGACCCCAAAACCGCCCAAAATTCCCCCAAAAATCCCCCCCGGGGGGTCACCGGCCCCCCAGAAACCCCCAGATCCGGCGAGCCCCCCACGAGCCGGGGGGGAAGAGACGCTCCGGGCCGGTCCCTGCCCGGGGTTTGGGGCGACAGACGGGGCGGGGGCGCGATCGGAAAGGGAAAAATGGGGAAAAAACCCAAAATCCCCCAAATTCAGCACGGAGAGCGCGGGGGCGGGGTTATGCTAATGAAGAGGCGTTGCTATGCTAATGAGCGCCGTTGTTGTGGTGATTGGGGGCGTGGCTTCGCTGTTATTGCCGTGGCAACGGCGTCGCGGTGGGCGGGGCTTCCCCACCGGCTGCCGGCTCTCATTGGTCCGCCGCCGCTTCGCGCCGCCGCTCTCGCTTCCCATTGGTGGGCGCGGTTCTCACCGGCGGCGTTCTGGCCGCTGATTGGCTGGCGGCGGTTCCCGGGCTCCGTGAGGGCTCGGTGAGGGCTCGGTTCCGTGAGGGCTCCGCCATGGCGGCCGCGCTGGAGGAGGCCGTGGGCACCGTGTGCTGGTGGGGGCTGTCCCCGGCCATCGATCTCCGCCTGCACCGTGAGCGCGGCGCCCCTCCCGCTGCCCGCCCCCCCTTCCCGCCGCTCCCGGTGACCGCGGCCCCCTCCCGATCCCCGCAGTCCCGGCGGAACCGGAGCCCGCGGCGGAGGCCTCGGTGCTGCTGGTGGGGGCGGCCGAGGGCCGGCACCTGCTGATGACGGCGGCCCGGGCCCGCCGGGGGCCCCCCCGCTCCATCACCGTACGGACCGGGACCGGCACCGGGAGGGGACACCGGGCAGGGCGGAGGGGGGGACCGGGCTCGGGGTCGCGGTCCCGGCGGGCTCGCAGAGCGCCGGGACGGGATGAAGCTCCCGGGCTGGGGTTCTCCCGGTGTTACCGGGGCTCTCCCGGTGTTAGCGGGGCTCTCCCGGTGTTACCGGGGCTCTCCCGGTGCTCCCCCAGCTGTTCGTGGCCGAGCAGAGCCCCGAGCCCGTGGCTCGCCAGCTCCTCTTCCTCCTGCTGGCGCTGGAAGCCCCGGAGCGGCCCAGACCCGCAGGTACCGGGACCCCCGCGGTCCCCGGTGATCCCCCCGGTGTCACCGGTGTCACTGATGTCCCGGTGTCCCCGATATCCCGGAGTCCCCGGTGTCCCTCCCGGTGACCCCCGCCGTGTCCCGGTGTCCCTCCTGGTGTCCCCGCTGACCCCCCGGTGTCCCCCCGGTGTCCCCTCGGTAACCCCCGGTGTCCCCGCTAACCCTCCGGTAACCCCCGGTGTCCTTCACGGTGTCCCGGTGTCCCTCGGTAACCCCCGGTGTCCCCCCCGGTGTCCGCCCCGGTGTTCCTCACGGTGTTCCCGGTGTCCCCTCGGTAACCCCCGGTGTCCCGGTGTCCCTCGGTAACCCCCGGTGTCCCCCCGGTGTTCCCGGTGTTCCCGCTAACCCTCGGTAACCCCCGGTGTCCCCCCGGTGTTCCCGGTGTCCCACTGACCCCCGCTGTCCCCCCCGGTGTCCCCCCGGTGTCCCCGCCGGTGTTCCCGGTGACCCCTCGGTAACCCCCGGTGTCCCGCCGGTGTTCCCGGTGTTCCCGGTAACCCCCGGAGTCCCTCACGGTGTTCCCGGTGTCCCCCCGGTGTCCCTCACGGTGTCCCTCGGTAACCCCCGGTGTCCCCCCCGCTGTCCCTCACGGTGTTCCCTGTGTCCCACTGACCCCCGGTGTCCCTCACGGTGTCCCCCCGCTGTCCCCCCCGGTGTTCCCGGTGTCCCTCGGTAACCCCCGCTGTCCCCCCGGTGTCCCCCGGTGTCCCGCCGCTGTCCCGCCGCTGTTCCGGTGCTCAGCCCGCGCCGCCGCCGTGCTGGAGCTGCTGGGCTCGGGCTCGCTGCGGGCGGGCACGGCCGCGCTGCTGCGCGGGGCCGCGGGCCGGCTCCGCCGCTGGCTCGGCACCGACCGCCACCGGGACCCGCACCGGGACCCGCACCGGGACCCGCACCGGGACGGGCCCGCCGACCTGCGCCTCATGAAGGTCAGAACCGGGCCGCGGGGAGCGGGGCTGCCCGGTACCGGGTGCCGGGACACCGGGGGGAGCGGGGCTGGCCGGTACCGGGGTTCTGTGGACACTGGGGCTGGCCGGTACCGGGTGCCTGGTCATCGGTACCGGGTTCTGGGACACCGGGGGGAGCGGGGCTGCCCGGGACCGGGTGCCGGGTCACCGGACCTGTCCGGTACCGGGGTTCTGGGGACACCGGGGGACCTGAACTGTCCGGTACCGGGGTTCTGTGGACACAGGGACCGACCGGTACCGGGTCTCAGGGTCCCGGCGCTGTCCGGTACCGGCTCTCGGGGTCCCGGTGCTGTCCGGTACCGGGTGCCGGGTCACCGGACCTGTCCGGTACCGGGTCTCAGGGTCCCGGCGCTGTCCGGTACCGGGTCTCAGGGTCCCGGCGCTGTCCGGTACCGGGTGCCGGGTCACCGGACCTGTCCGGTACCGGGCTGCCCCTCCCGCAGTGCCGGGACCGGGACGCGCTCGAGGCTGTTCTGCGGCGCTGGGAGCGGGCGCTGCCGGGCCCGGGGGCGGTACCGGGATCCGAACCGGGGGCGGTACCGGGGCCCCCGGGCTGGGACCGGCGGCTGCGGCGGCGCCTCGGGCCCCGGTACGAGTCCCGGGCGGCCGTGGCGGACTGGGAGCTGCGGATGGCGCTGCACCCGCGGGGGGTAACGGCGGCACCGGGGACACCGGGGACAGGGGGGGACACCGGGGACAGGGAGGGACACCGGGGGTAACGGCGACACCGGGGGACACCGGGGACAGGGGGGGACAGCGGGGATAACGGGGACACCTGGGGGACACCGGGGACGGGGGGGGACACCGGGGATAACAGGGGTAACGGCGGCACCGGGGACACCGGGGGGGGACACCGGGGACAGGGGGGGACACCGGGGATAACGGGGACACCGGGGGATAACGGGGACACCCGGGGGACACCGGGGGCGGGACACCGGGGATAACGGGGACAGGGGGGGACAACGGGGGTAACGGCGACACCGGGGACACCGGGGACAGGGAGGGACACCGGGGGCGGGGGCGGGACACCGGGAATAACGGGGACACCCGGGGGACACGGGGGACGGGGTGGGGGACACCGGGGATACCGGGGACAGGGAGGGGACAGCGGGGATGTCCCGGTAAATACCGGACGGGGACACACCAGGACACCGGGGAAGCCTCGGGGACATCCCGGGCGGGTAACGGGGGCACCGCGGGGACAGCGGGGAGGTCCCGGAGGGCTCCGGGAGCCCAGCCCCGGTGTCCCCCCAAGGCCACCCCCGGTGTCCCCCCCAAGGCCACCTCGGTGTCACCGGCCGAGTTCGGGCGCTGGCGCGAGAGCGGCGACGCCTTCGGGGGAGGGGGCGCGACCCCCAACCCCACGGTGCTGAGCGACCCCCGGCCCCGGGCCGTGAGTGGGGACCGGGGGACACCGGGAGGGGACAGGGGGACACCGGGGGACACCGGGAGGGGACAGTGGGGACACCGGGAGGGGACAGTGGGGGGGACAAGGGGAGGGGACAGTGGGGGGGGGACAGGGGGATACCGGGGGGGGGGGCACGGGGACACCGTGAGGGGACAGTGGGGACACCGGGAGGGGACACCGAGAACAGCGGGAGGGACAACGGTGGGGGGACACCGAGGACACCGGGGGGGTCACCGGGGGGTCACCGGGGGGGTCACCGGGGGTCACGGCCCGCTCCGTCCCCCCAGGACGGGCAGTCGGTGTCGCCGCCCGCCTACTGGGGGGACACGGTCACCGGACCCTTCCTCAGCTTCGGCCTCGAGCCCGGCGGGCTCCGGAGCCCCCCGAAGGTGCCGGGGAGAGGGGGGGGCGGGTCCCGGGAGGGGAGGGGGGGGCCGGGGGGGGTTTATTGAGGGGGGGTCGTCTCTCACGGGACCCCTCCCCACCCACCCCCAGACCGCCACCGAGCTGTCCCTGGCCGTTGTCACCGCGCTGCTGCACGAGCTGCTCACCGGGGACCCCCCCGGGGACCCCCCCGGGGACACCCCCGGGGACCGGGACCCCCCCCCCGGGGAGCGGGACCCCCCCCCCGAGGAGCGGGACCCCCCCCCCGGGGAGCGGGACCCCCCCCCCGGGACCGGGACCCCCCCCCCGGGGAGCGGGACCCCCCCTGTGACGATTCCAGCCCGCTGGGTGAGTGGCCCCCGTGTCCCCGACCCCCCAGGACCCCCCAAATCTCCCCCCAGACACCCCCAGACAGCCCCAGGACCCCCAAATCTCCCCCCAGGACCCCCAAATCTCTCCTGAACCCCCCCCAGGACCCCCAAATCTCCCCCCAGTCCCCCTGGAAACCCCCAGGACCCCCAAATCTCCCCCCAGGACCCCCAAATCTCCCCCCAAACCCCCCCAGGACCCCCCAAAACCCCTCCCGTGACCCCCCCGTGCCCCCCCCCCCCCGCAGGGTCCCTGGCCCCGCTCCCGGTCCGGGTCCGGTTCCTGCCCTTGGGGGGCCCCCCCGCGACCCCCGCCCGCCTCGGGGGGCTCTGCCAGCTGCTGGTGCTGGGCTGGAGGTGGGCGGGGGGCTCCGGGGGGGGTCTGGGGGAGGTTTTGGGGGGTCCTGGGGGGGCTGGGGGGAGGTTTTGGGGGATCCGGGGGGGTTTGGGGAGGTTTTGGGGGTCCTGCGGGGGGTTTGGGGGTCCTGGGGGGTTCCCGAGGGAGGTTTGGGGGATCCTGGGGGGTCTTGGGGGAGGTTTTGGGGGTCCTGGGTGGGCTTGGGGAGGTTTTGGGGATCTCGGGGGCGGTTTTGGGGGGCTCAGAGGGGTCTGGGGGTCTCCGGGGGGCGGGGGGCTGGCAGAAGGAGCCGCGCGGACCCGAATGGGTCTGGGGGCTCCCGGGGCGGTTTGGGGGGGCTCAGAGGGGTCTGGGGGTTCCCGGGGGGCGGGGGACTCGCAGAAGGAGCCGCGCGGACCCAAATGGGTCTGGGGGCTCCGGGGGTCTGGGGACTCGCAGAAGGAGCCGCGCGGACCCAAATGGGTCTGGGGGCTCCGGGGGTCTGGGGACTCGCAGAAGGAGCCGCGCGGACCCAAATGGGTCTGGGGTCTCGGTGCGCAGGGCGCTGCCGGCGCTGACCCCCGCGCTGGGCGCTCTGGCGGCGCCCGGGGCCACGCTGCTGCTGGAGCTGCCCACGTGGGTACCGCGCCCCCTCCCCAAATGGGCCCCGGCGGAGCCCCCAGCCCCATTTAACGCCCCCTCCCCTCGGCAGGTTCGTGCCCACCCTGCGCCCCCCCGAGCTCCGGGCGTTCCGGGCGCGGGCGGCGGCGCTGGCGCGGGCGGGGGGCTTCGAGCCCTGGGGGGGGCCCGGGGAGCCCCCGGCCCACGCGCGCTTCCGCAGGGTCCCCCCGCACTGAGACCCCTCCCCAAAATAGCCCAAAATCAGCCCCCAATCCTTCCTTGGCCCCGAGACCCCTCCCCAAATTACCGCCCCAAAATCAGCCCCAAATCCCCTTCCTGTTCCCGAGACCCCTCCCCGAATTACTGCCCCAAAATCAGCCCCAAATCCCTTCTTGACTCCGAGACCCCTCCTCAAATTACCGCCCCAAAATCAGCCCCAAATCCCCATCCCTGTTCCCGAGACCCCTCCTCAAATTAACCCCAAAATCAGCCCCAAATCCCCTTCCTGTTCCCGAGACCCCTCCCCGAATTACCGCCCCAAAATCAGCCCCAAATCCCCTTCCTGTTCCCGAGACCCCTCCCCGAATTACTGCCCCAAAATCAGCCCCCAAATCCCTCCTTGGCCACAGGACCCCTCCCCAAATTACCCTCTGAATCAGCCCCAAATCCCTCCTTGGCCCCGAGACCCCTCCTCAAATTACCCCCCAATATCAGCCCCCAAATCTCCTTCCTGTCCCCGAGACCCCTCCCCAAATTGTCCTGTCAGTGCCTGAGACCCCCACCCCAAATTCCCGTCCCTCACCCCGAGACCCCTCCCCAAATTGCCCTGCCTCAAAACCCCCCCAAAATTCGCCCCAGCCCTGAGACCCCCCCTCAAATCCCCCCAAAATCCCCCCCCCAAATTCCCTCCCAGGCCCCCTTTAAGCCCCGCCCATTCCCATTGCTAACCCCGCCCCCTGTGCGAGGCCACGCCCCCTCCCATTCATAAAGCGCCGCCGCTTTCCCACGGCTCCGGCCCCGCAGGTACCGGCGGGGGGGGGGGGGTCCCTATTTGGGGGGGGTCTTGGGGGGTCTTGGGGTCCCCGGGTGTTCCAAAGTCCCAGGGGGTTTTGGGGGTGATTTGGGGAGGGGGTCCCGGGAGGTTTTGGGGTGATTTTAGGGGGGATTTGGGGAGGGGGTCCCAGGGGGCTTTGGGGTGATTTTAGGGGGGATTTGGGGAGGGGGTCCCAGGAGGTTTGGGGGTGATTTGGGGAGGGGGTCCCAGGGGGCTTTGGGGTGATTTGGGGAGGGGGTCCGAGGGGGTTTTGGGGTGATTTTAGGGGGGATTTGGGGAGGGGGTCCCAGGGGGCTTTGGGGTGATTTGGGGAGGGGGTCCGAGGGGGTTTTGGGGTGATTTTAGGGGGGATTTGGGGAGGGGGTCCCAGGGGGCTTTGGGGTGATTTGGGGAGGGGGTCCGAGGGGGTTTTGGGGTGATTTTAGGGGGGATTTGGGGAGGGGGTCCCAGGAGGTTTGGGGGTGATTTGGGGAGGGGGTCCCAGGGGGTTTTGGGGGGATTTGGGGAGGGGGTCCCAGGGGATTTTGGGGAGGTCTTGGGGGGATTTGGGGGATACTTGGGAGCGGGAGGGGCGTTTTGGGGGGGGGAGTCTCCGTGTCCTGGGGGGGGGTCCCAGAAAGTTTTGGGGTGGTTTGAGGGATTTTTTTTGGGGGGGGGTCTCGGTGTCCTGGGTGCCCTTGGGGTTGTTTTGGTGGGGGGGGGGGGGGGGGGGGCGGCCCTGTCCCCGCGGGGGTGGGGGAGGGGCTGATAAGGGGCTATTTTTAGCCCCCCTCCCTCTACCTTATCAGCACCGGCCCCAAATAGGGGCAGGTTTGGGGGCGGGGGAGGGGTTGGAATTTGGGGGGGGGGGTCCCGTGACCCCCCCTGACCCCCCTGTGCCCCCCCCCCCGTGTCTTCCAGAAGCATCCGAATGGCCGAAGAGTGAGTGGGGGTCTCGGGGGGGTGATCCCACCCAAATTTGGGGTTCCCCACCCCAATTCGGGGATCCCCTACCCCATTTTGGGGGTCCCCCTCCCCATTTCGGGGGTCCCCCCCTCATTTCGGGGATCCCCCTCCCCATTTCGGGGGTCTCTAACCATTCTCCCCCCCTCCCTTTCCCAGGGAGGACACCTCGGTGAGACCCCTGCCCCAATTCCCCTCCCCCCTCCATTTTTGGGGATCCCCCCCCCTTTAACCCCTCGCTCCCCGTGACTCAGCGAGCCCCGGAGCAGGAGGGGGAGGGTCCCGAGACCCCCCAGGACCCCCCCCCGCAGCCCCCTCCCCTCCGCCGCAAGTCCTCGGCCAATTACCGGAGCTACGCCGTGGAGCCCCATGCCAAGGTGGGCACAGAAACCCCAAAATAACCCCAAAAAGCCCAAAAAAACATCCTGAAAACCCCAAAACCACCCTGAAAACCCCAGAATAACCCCAAAAAGCCCAAAAAAACGCCCCCAAACCCCCATAACCACCCTGAAGACCCCAGAATAACCCCAAAAAGCCCCAAAAACCACCCCAAAACCACCAAAATAACCCCAAAAAGCAAAAAAAAAAAAAAACAAAAACCCCCAAAAAACCACCCTGAAAACCCCAAAATAACCCCAAAAAAACACCCCAAAACCCCAAAAAACCACCCTGAAAACCCCAAAATAACCCCAAAAACCCACCCCCAAAAACCCTAAAAATCCACCCGAAAACCCCAAAACCACCCTGAAAACCCCAAAATAACCCCAAAAAAACACCCTGAAAGCCCCAAGAAACCACCCAGAAAACCTCAAAAAGACACCCTGAAAATCCCATAACCCCAAAACCCCCCCAAAAAAACCACCCTGAAAACCCCAAAGCCATCCTGAAAACCCCAGAAAAACACCCCACCCCCCCCAAAACCCCCCCAAAAAAACCCATGCCAAAAAAAACCCAGAAAAACACCCTGAAAACCCCAAAAGCCACCCCAAAAACTCCTCATAAACACCCAGACCCCAAAATCCCTCAATTCCCACCCAAACCCTGACCCCGAATTTCTCTCTCCAGAGAAAATCCAAAATTTCCGCCTCCCGCAAGCTCCAGCTGAAGGTGAGAGGGGGGACCCAAAATTTGGGGGGGTCCTTGGGGTCGGGGTGGGGTCCCCAGATTTTGGGGGGGGTCCCCCAAATTGTCCCCCACTGAAAGAACCCCAAAATCTCAATGTCCAAGCGAAATTTGAGGGGTTTGTCCCCAAATTTTGTGGCTTACCTCTGATTTTGGGGGTCCCCTGAGGGTCCTGGGGATGCCCCCAAATTTTGGGGCGGTGTCCCCAAATTTTCCCCCTGCTTAAAGAACCCAAAAATCTCAATGTCGCAGCTAAATTTGAGGCGTTCCCAAATTCCGGGGTTTTCCCCTGATTTTGGGGGTGCCCTGAGGATCCTGGGGGTGTCCCCAAATTTTTGGGGGGGTGTCCCCAAAATGTTCCCCCCAAGAGAAACCCAAAATCTCAATGTCGCAGCTAAATTTGAGGGTTTTGTCCCCAAATTTTGTGGCTTACCTGTGATTTTGGGGGTGTCCCATGAGGGGCACCTCTGATTTTGGGGGTGTCCCCAAATTTTTGGGAGGGTGTCCCCAAAATTTGTTTCCCCCCCCCCCCAGACGCTGCTGCTGCAGAGGGCGAAGCGGGAGCTGGAGAAGGAGGAGCAGGACAGGGCGGCCGAAAAAATTCGGGTGCTGGGGGAGCTGTGCCCACCCCTGGCGGCCCTGGAGGGGATGGGGGTGACGGAGCTGCAGGTGAGGGGACACCGAGGGGACGCTGAGGGGAAAAAGGGGAAATGTGAGGGGAAAATGGAGGGAAATGTGAGGGGAAATGGTGGGAAATGTGAGGGGGAAATGGTGGGAATGTGAGGGGGAAAATGGTGGGAATGTGAGGGGAAAATGGGGGAAATGTGAGGGGGAAATGGAGCGAATGTGAGAGGAAAAATGGGGAAATGTGAGGGGGAAATGGTGGGGAAGGTGAGGGGAAAAATGGGGAAATGTGAAGGGAAAATTGTGAGAAAGGTGAGGGGAAAATGGGGGAAATGTGAGGGGAAAATGGTGGGAAATGTGAGGGGGAAATGGAGCGAATGTGAGGGGAAAAATGGCGGGAAACGTGAGGGGAGAAAAGAGCGGGAAACGTGAGGGGAGAAAATGGCGGGAAACGTGAGGGGAGAAAAGAGCGGGAAACGTGAGGGGAAAATGGCGGGAAACGTGAGGGGAAAAAGAGCGGGAAATGTGAGGGGAAAATGGCGGTGAAATTGAGGGGAGAAAGGGCTGGAGGTGACAGAGCCGCAGGTGAGGGGACACTGGGGACATGGGGGACACCGGGATGTGAGGGGACAGTGGCGACACCGGGGGGACACTGGGGACATCGGCCACGTCAGGGACGCCGGGACACAGCAGGGCCTTGGGGACACCGCGGGGACATGGCGGGGGACAGCGGGGTGTCGCACACCGGTGACGGCGCCGTCCCCTCCGTGTCCCCTCCGTGTCCCCTCCGTGTCCCCTCCGTGTCCCCAGGAGCTGTGCCGGGAGCTGCACGGCCGCGTGGCGCGCGTGGACGAGGAGCGCTACGACATGGGGACACGCGTCAGCAAGAACGTCACCGAGGTGGGGACGGGGAGGGGACAGTGTCCCCAAGGTGTCCCCGAGGTGGCCCTCCTGTGTCCCCAAGGTGTCCCCGAGGTGGCCCTCCTGTGTCCCCAAGGTGTCCCCGAGGTAGCCCTGCCGTGTCCCCGGCTCTGCCAGCCTGTGCGGGGGAGCCTGTCCCCAGTGTCCCCAATTCCCCGGACGCCCTCAGTGTCCCCGATGTCCCCAAGTCCCCTTCACATCCCCAGTGTCCCCAAAATCCACCTGATGTCCCCCCAATCCCCTTGACGTCACCAGTGTCCCCAAATCCCCGCCATGTCCCCAAATCCCCCCAATGTCCTCAATGTCCCCAAATCTCCCCGATGTCCCCAATCCCCCTGATGTCCCCGATGTCCCCAAATCCCCATGATATCCCCAATCCCCTCAATGTTCCCAATGTCCCCAAGGTCCCCAATGTCCCCGATGTCTCCAAATCCCTCCACTGTCCCCGGAGTGCCCAGTCCCCTCAATGTCCCCGATGTCCCCAGATCCCCCCGATATCCCCAAACCCCCCCGATGTCCTCAATGTCCCCAAATCCCCTCAATGTCCCCAAATCTCCCTGATGTCCCCAATCCCCTCAATGTTCCCAATGTCCCCAAGGTCCCCAATGTCCCCGATGTCCCCAAATCCCCCTGATGTCCCCAAGGTCCCTAGTGTCCTCAATGTCCCCAATCCCCCCGATGTCCCCAATCCCCCCAATCCCCCCAATACCCCCACTGTCCCCACCATCCCCAATCCCCCCAATATCCCCAATCCCCCCAATCCCCCCAATATCCCCAATCCCCCCAATGTCCCCAATCCCCCCAATATCCCCAATCCCCCCAATCCCCCCACTGTCCCCACCATCCCCAATCCCCCCAATATCCCCAATCCCCCCAATCCCCCCGATGTCCCCAATCCCCCCAATGTCCCCAATCCCCCCAATATCCCCAATCCCCCCAAATCCCCCCGCCGTCCCCAACGGCCGCGCCACCCCGTGCAGCTGGAGGAGCTGCGGCGCCGCGTGGCCGCGGGCCGCTTCGTGCGGCCCAACCTGCGGCGGGTGCGCCTGTCGGCCGACGCCATGATGGCGGCGCTGCTGGGCACCAAGCCGCGCGTGGGCACCGACCTGAGGGCCGGCCTGCGCCAGGTGCGCAAGGACGACGCCGAGAAGGTGAGGGGACCCCGGGGGCGCTCCCGGGGGGGCTGTTCGGGTGGTTTTGGGCTGCTCTGGGGCGTTTTTGTGGTGTTTTTTGAGGCGGTTTTGGGGTATTTGTGTGGTGGTTTTGAGGCGGTTTTGTGGTGCATTGTGGGTATTTTTTGTGGTCTTTTTTGAGGAGGTTTTGGGGTATTTGTGTGGTGGTTTTGAGGCGGTTTTGTGGTGCATTGTGGGTATTTTTTGTGGTCTTTTTTGAGGAGGTTTTGGGGTATTTGTGTGGTGGTTTTGAGGCGGTTTTGTGGTGCATTGTGGGTATTTTTTGTGGTGTTTTTTGAGGCGGTTTTGGGGTATTTGTGTGGTGGTTTTGTGGTGCATTGTGGGTATTTTTTGTGGCGTTTTTGAGGCGTTTTTGTGGTGCATTGTGGGTATTTTTGTGGTGTTTTTTGAGGTGGTTTTGGGGTATTTTTGAGGCGTTTTTGTGGTGCATTGTGGGTATTTTTGTGGTGTTTTTTGAGGCGGTTTTGGGGTGGTTTTGAGGTGGTTTTGGGGTATTTTTGAGGCATTTTTGTGGTGCATTGTGGGTGTTTTTTGTGGTGTTTTCGAGGTGGTTTTTGTGGGTGTTTTTGAGGTGGTTTTGGTGTGTTTTTGAGGTGTTTTTCGTGGTGTTTTTTGAGACGGTTTTGGGGTATTTGTATGGTGTTTTTGTGGTGCATTGTGGGTATTTTTTGTGGGTGTTTTTGAGACGGTTTTGGGGTACTTTTGAGGCGGTTTTGTGGTGCATTGTGGGTATTTTTTGTGGTGTTTTTTGAGGCGGTTTTGGGGTATTTGTATGGTGTTTTTAGGGTGTTTTTGAGGCCTTTTATTGTGGTAATTTTGTGGTGTTTTGGGGGTATTTTTGCGGTGGTTTTGGGTGTGTTTTGGAGGTGTTTTCGGGGTATTTTTGAGGGTAGGTTTTGGGTGGTTTTGGGATGTTTTTAGGGAGTGTTTTTGAGGTGGCTTTGGGAGCGGTTTTTTAGTGGATTTAGGTTTTTTTGGGGGTGTTTTTAATGGTGTTTCAGGGTAGTTTTGTGGTATTTTTGTGGTATTTTGGAGATGTTTTTGTGGTATTTTTGAGGTGTTTTCTGGTGTTTTAGGGGTGTTTCTGTGGTAGTTCTGGGAGTGCATTTTGGGTGGCTTCGAGACGTTTTTGAGGTGGTTTTGGGGTTTTTGGGAAGGCTTTTAGTAGTGTTTTGAGGTAGTTTCACAGGTGGTTTCTGGGTATTTATAGGGGTGTTTTGTGGATGTTTTAGGGTTTTTGGGGGTATTTTTAGGAGGGATTTTGGGTGGGTTTCGTGGCGATTTTAAGAGGTTTTTGGGGGGGTGTTTTCAGTGGTGTTTTGGGGGAGTTTTGGGGGTGTATCTGGGGGACACTGGGGACAATGTCCCAGGAGAGCTACGAGGTCGGCGACTGGCGCAAGAACGTGGACGCCATGAGCGGCATGGAGGGGCGCAAGAAGAAGTTCGAGGGGGCGGCGGCCTGAGGGTGAGACCCCCACCAAAACCTCCCAAAAAATCCCAGGGTTCTGCTCAAAAAAAAATCCCCAGGATCACCCTGAAAAACCCTGAGATTTTTTTCCCCTCCCAAAACAACCCAGGACCCACACCCCAAAAATCCCCAATTTGCCCCCAAAAAACCCCTGTGATTCTCCCCAAAAATAACCCAGGACCCACACCCTAAAAATCCCCAATTTCCCCCAGAAAAACCCTGGGATTCTCCCCAAAAATAACCCAGGACCCACACCCCAAAAATCCCCAATTTCCCCCCAAAAAACCCTGGGATTCCCCCCCAAAACAACCCAGGACCTACACCCCAAAAATCCCCAATTTTCCCCCCAAAAAACTGTGATTCTCCCCAAAAAAGAACCCAGGACCCACACCCCAAAAATCCCCGGTTTCCCCCCCAAAAATCCTGTGATTCTCCCCAAAAATAACCCAGGACCTACACCCTAAAAATCCCCAATTTCCCCCTCAAAAAAACCTGGGATTCCCCCCCAAAACAACCCAGGACCCACACTCCAAAAACTCCGGAATTCCCCCCGAGAAACCCTCCCCAAAAATCCCCAGAATTCCCCTCAAAAAAACCCTTGTGATTCTCCCCCAAAAACCCCCGGGCCCCTTCCCAAAAAATTGAGATTCCCCTCCAAAAATCCTCGGGATTCCCCCTCCCAAAAACCTCCAGAATTCCCCCCAGAAAACTCCTGGGATTTTCCCCCAAAAAACCCTGGGACTCTTCCCCACAAAACTGGGATTCCCTCCCAAAAAAAAAAAAAAACCCAAACAGGATTGCCCCAAAACTCCCAGGGAATCCCTCCAAAAAATCACCCCAGAGACCCCTCTTCTTTTAAAACCCCATGATCCCCCCCCACAAAAAAAAAAACCCAGGACCCCTTCCCAAATTCCCCAAATTTCTACAGGAGGAGCCCCCACGGAGCCCCCCCTTCCATCATCACCTTCATCACCTTCATCACCCTCATCATCATCATCACCACGGGCACTGGCACGACCCCCCGCCCAAAACAAACCCCCTGCCCCAATAAACTTCCCTTTCAGCATCAATTAACGCAGTCATTGAGCGGTGCTTGTTAATTAACCCAGTCCAGAGTGGGGGAAATCACGCAGGGATTTGGGGCAGCCATTTTATCCCCTCACGTTTCCCGCCTTTTTTATCCCCTCACGTTTCCCGCCTTTTTTTCTCCCCTCACGTTTCCCGCCATTTTTATCCCCTCACGTTTCCCGCCTTTTTCTCCCCTCACGTTTCCCGCCTTTTTTCTCCCCTCACGTTTCCCGCCATTTTTATCCCCTCACGTTTCCCGCCTTTTTTATCCCCTCACGTTTCCCGCCTTTTTTCTCCCCTCACGTTTCCCGCCATTTTTCTCCCCTCGCATTTCCTCCATTTTCCCCTCACATTTCCCCAATTTTCCCCTCACATTTTCCTCCCTTTTCCCCCTCACGTTTCCTCCATTTTCCCCTCATGTTTTCCTGCCATTTTCCCCTCACATTTCCCTCATTTCCCCCTCACGTTTCCTCCATTTTCACCTCACGTTTCTGCCATTTTCTCCCCTCATGTTTCCCACTCTTTCCCCCTCACATTTCCCCAGTTTTCCCCTCACATTTTCTTCTATTTTCTCCTCCTGTTTTCCCGCCCTTTTCCCCCTTGCATTTCCCTCCATTTCCCTCCTCATGTTTCCTCCATTTTCCCCTCACATTTTTCTGCCATTTTCCCCTCACATTTCCCCAATTTCCCCCTCACCTTTCCCCCATTTTCCCCTCACATTTCCCCAATTTTCCCCTCACATTTCCCCAATTTTCCCGTCATGTTTCCTCCATTTTCCCCTCACATTTTCCTCCCTTTTCCCCCTCACCTTTCCCCAATTTTCCCCTCACATTTCCCCAATTTTCCCCTCACGTTTCCACCCCCAGGACCCCTCCCCAAAAACCTCTGCGATTCCTCCCAAAAACCCCCTGGGACCCCTCCCCAAAATCCCAAGGACTCCTCCCCAAAACCACCCTGGGATTGCCCTTAAAAATCCCTGAGACCCCTCCTCTAAAAAAAAAAAAAAAAACCAAAACCCCTGGGATTCCCCCCCCAAAAACCTCAGGATTTTCCCTGTAAAAATCCCCGAGACCCCTCCCCAAAAACCCCCCAAAAAACCTCAGGATTTTCCCCCCAAAAAATCCCCAAGATAAACCCCCTCCCCAAAATACCCCCCCCCAAATAAAACCCCCTTCATCATTACTGGCGTCATTGATTGGTGTTTATTAATTAGCCCAATTTGGGGAGGGGTCCCGCCTTTGGCAGGGCCCCGAAGGCACTGGGGGGGGGCTGTGGGGACCCCCAAATTGGGGAGGGGTCCTGAGGGTGTTTATGGGGGAATTTCAGGCGGTCCTGGGGGTGTTTTTGGGGGTCCTGAGCAAATCCGGGCGTTCCTTGGGGGGGTCTCTGGGGGTCTCCTCCCCTTTTTGGGGGTCTTTAGGGGGGTCCTGGGGGGGTCTTGGGGACATCCGAGCTGGGGGGTCATGGGGAGGGGGCTCCTGGGGGGTCCCGGGGGGGTCCTGGGGGTTTTTTGGGGGGTCCTGAGGACCTTTTGGGGGGTCTTCCCCCTCTTTTTTGGGTTGCAGAGGGTTTTTTGGGGGGTCTTTCCCCTCTTTTTTGGGTTGCAGAGGGTTTTTTGGGGGGTCTTCCCCCTCTTTTTGGGAGTCCTGAGCGGTTTCAGGGGGGTCCTGAGGATCTTCCTGGGGGTCTTCCCCCTCTTTTTGGGGCTCCAGAGGGTTTTTCTGGGGTGTTTCCCCCTGATTTTGGGGGTCCTGAGGGTTTTCAGGGGGGTCCTGAGGGCTTTTTTGGGGTGTTTCCCCCTGATTTTGGGGCTCCAGAGGGCTTTTTTGGGGTGTTTCCCCCTGATTTTGGGGCTCCTGAGGGTTTTTTTGGGGTGTTTCCCCCTGATTTTGGGGCTCCTGAGGGTTTTTTTGGGGCGTTTCCCCCTGATTTTGGGGCTCCTGAGGGTTTTTTTGGGGCGTTTCCCCCTGATTTTGGGGCTCCTGAGGGTTTTTTTGGGGCGTTTCCCCCTGATTTTGGGGCTCCTGAGGGATTTCCGGGGGGTCCCAGGGGAAGGAGACCCCCAGCCCCGCCATGCGCTCGCGGTAGACGAGGTCGAAGCGCCGGCTCTGCTCCGGGCTCAGGTGGTTCCGCCAGTCCCCCGAGATCCCTGCGGAAAACGGGGAGAAAAGGGGCGAAAATGGGCAAAAACGGGGAGAAAATGGGGAAAATGGGCAAAAACGGGGAGAAAATGGGGAGAAATGGGGAGAAAATGGGGAGAAAATGGGGAAAAACGGGGAGAAAATGGGGAAAAACGGGGAGAAATGGGCAAAATCGGGGAGAAAATGGGGAGAAAATGGGCAAAAATTGTCAAAAAAAGGGGAGAAAATGGGGGGAAAGGGCAAAAATGGGGAGAAAAGGGGG
>NC_071563.1:147149-213277 GCF_026979565.1 Vidua chalybeata
CCCCCATTCGACCCCAGACACCCCCAAACACCTCCAGTCGCCCCCAGTCACCCCCATTTGCCCCCCCATTTGCCCCCCAGTTGCCCCCAGACACCCCCATTTGACCCCAGACACCCCCAAAACACCCCCAGCTGCCCCCAATCGATCCCATTTGCCCCCATTTGCCCCCCTTAGCCCAGTTGCCCCCAATCACCCCAGTCGCCCCAGTCGCCCCCATTTGCCCCATTTGCCCCCCCATTTGCCCCAGTTGCCCCCCGGTCGCCCCGGTGGCCCCCGGTACCCGGGCGGGGCCGCGCTCTCTCCTTGGCCGCCAGGAAGCTCCGCAGGCGCCGCTGCCGCTCCCGGCGCCGGCCCCGCTCCCGCTCGGCCTCGGCCGGAGCCCCCCGGGACCCCCGGGACCCCCGGGACCCGCCCGGAGCCCTGCGGGGAGCGAGGATTTGGGGGCGCTCCGGGAGCTGGGGGGGGGATTTGGGGGGGATCTGGGGTGTCAGGGGGGGTTTGGGGTGTCGGGTTTGGGGGATCAGGGGGGTTTGGGGGGGTTTTGGGGTGTCAGGGGGTTTTGGGGTGTCGGGTTTGGGGGGATCAGGGGGGTTTGCGGGGTTCCAGGTGGATTTTGGGGTGTCAGGGGGTTTTGGGGTGTCGGGATTGGGGGGATCGGGGGGTTTGGGGGTTCCAGGGGGGTTTTGGGGTGCCGGGGGGGTTTGGGGTGTTGGGATTGGGGGGATCGGGGGGGGTTGGGGGCGTTCAGGGGGGGTTTGGGGGGGTTTTGGCGTGTCAGGGGGGGTTTGGGGTGTCGGGATTGGGGAGATCAGGGGGGTTTTGGAGGGGTCTCAGGGGGTTTCAGGGGGATTTTGGGGTGTCAGGGGGTTTTGGGGTGTCGGGATTGGGGGGATCAGGGGGGTTTTGGGGGGGTTTTGGGATGTCAGGGGGGTTTTGGGGTGTTGGGATTGGGGGGATCAGGGGGGTTTGGGGGATTCCACGGGGATTTTGGGGTGTCAGGGGGTTTTGGGGTGTCGGGATTTTGGGGTTTCGGGTTTGGGGGGATCAGGGGGGTTTTGGGGGTTTTTGGGTTTCCAGGAGGGTTTTTGGGGGGTTTGGGGGTTTTTGGGGTTCAGGGGGCTTTGGGGGTCCCCACCCGTCGCTCGGGGCCGTCGCTGCTCGCTCCAGCTCGGCCTCGATCTCCCGCTGGGTCTCCTCCAGCTCCTGCAGCCAATCAGAGCCCTCTGGGATCCCCTCCCCAGCCAATCAGAGTCCTCTGTTACCCCAGGATCCACTCCCCAGCCAATCAGAGCTCTCCATCACCCCGTGATCCATTCCCCAGCCAATCGGAGCCCTCCGTCACCCTGGGATCCGTTCCCCAGCCAATCAGAGCCCTCCATCACCCCGTGATCTATTCCCCAGCCAATCAGAGCTCTCCATTGCCCTGGGATCCACTCTCCAGCCAATCAAAACCCTCCATCATCCTGGGATCCCCTCCCCAGCCAATCAGAGCCCTCTGTCACCACAGGATCCACTCTCCAGCCAATCGGAGCCCTCCGTCACCCTGGGATCCATTCCCCAGCCAATCAGAGCTCTCTGTCACCCTGGGATCCACTCTCCAACCAATCAAAACCCTCCGTCACCCTGGGATCCATTCCCCAGCCAATCAGAGCCCTGAATCACTGTGGGATCCACTCCCCAGCCAATCAGAGCCCTCCGTTACCCCGGGATCCACCCCCTGCCCTGGATCAGGGGAAACCAAAGAGATTTGGGGGGGTCAGGGGGATTTTAGGGGGTCAGGAGGGTTTGGGGGGGTCCAGGAGGGGTTTGGGGGTTCAGGAGGGGTTTGGGGGTTCAGGTGGGTTTTGGGGGGGTTCAAAAGGGTTTTGGGGATTCAGGAGGGTTTTGGGGGGGTTCCGGTGGGTTTTGGGGGGGTTCAGGAGGGTTTGGGGGGGTTCAGGAGGGTTTTTGGGGGGTTCAGGAGGATTTTGGGGAGTTCAGGAGGGTTTTGGGGGGATCAGGAGGGTTTTGGGGGTTCAGGAGGATTTTGGGGAGTTCAGGAGGGTTTTGGGGGGGATCAGGAGGGTTTTGGGGGGGGTTCAGGAGGGTTTGGGGGGTTCAGGAGGGTTTTGGGGGGTTCAGGAGGATTTTGGGGAGTTCAGGAGGGTTTTGGGGGGGGTCAAAAGGTTTTTGGGGGATTCAGGAGGGTTTGGGGGGGTTCAGGTGGTTTTGGGGGGGTCCAGGAGGTTTTTGGGGGGGTTCAGGAGGGTTTTGGGGAGTTCAGGAGGTTTTGGGGGGGTTCAAAGGGTTTTGGGGGATTCAGGTGGGTTTTGGGGGGGTTCAGGTGGGTTTTGGGGGGGTTCAAAAGGGTTTTGGGGGATTCAGGAGGGTTTTGGGGGGGTTCCGGTGGGTTGTGGGGGTTCAGGAGGGTTTGGGGGGGTTCAGGAGGGTTTTGGGGGGTTCAGGAGGATTTTGGGAGTTCAGGAGGGTTTTGGGGGGATCAGGAGGGTTTTGGGGGTTCAGGAGGATTTTGGGGAGTTCAGGAGGGTTTTGGGGGGATCAGGAGGGTTTGGGGGGGTTCAGGAGGGTTTTGGGGGGGTTCAGGAGGGTTTTGGGGGGTTCAGGAGGATTTTGGGGAGTTCAGGAGGGTTTTGGGGGATTCAGGAGGGTTTTGGGGGGGTTCAAAAGGGTTTTGGGGGATTCAGGAGGGTTTTGGGGGGGTTCAGGTGGGTTTTGAGGGGGGTCCAGGAGGTTTTTGGGGGGGGTCTCTCACCTGGAGCCGCCGCCTCAGGAGCCGCCGCAGCCGCCGCCGCTCCCCCCGCAGCCCCTCCAGCTCCCGGCGCAGGCGGGGCAGGACCCCCAGGGACCCCCCCAGCGCCGCCCCCGCCTGCAGGACCCCTCCCCAAAATGGGTCAGTGACCCCCAGGGACCCCCCCAGCGCCGCCCCCGCCTGCCGGACCCCCCCTCAAAATGGGTCAGTGACCCCCAGGGACCCCCCCAGCGCTGCCCCCGCCTGTGGGACCCCCCCTCAAAATGGGTCAGGGACCCCCCCCAGCGCTGCCCCCGCCTGTGGGACCCCCCAAAATGGGTCAGGGACCCCCCCAGTGCTGCCCCCGCCTGCGGGACCCCCCCCTCAAAATGAGTCAGGGACCCCCAGGGACCCCCCCAGTGCTGCCCCCGCCTGCAGGACCCCTCCCCAAAATTAGTCAGGGACCCCCCCAGTGCTGCCCCCGCCTGCGGGACCCCCCCCAAAATGAGTCAGGGACCCCCCAAAGGGACCCCTCCCCCCAATGGCCCCAGCCCCCCACCCATGGACCCAAGGACATGGGACCCCCCAGACAGAGACCCCAGACCCCCTCCCATGGTCCCAGGACCCCCACCCATGGCTCCGGGACCCTCACCCGTGGGTCTGGGACCCTCACCCATGTCCAAGGGACCCCCACTCATTGCTCTGGACCCCCATCCGTGGGTCTGGGACCCCCACCCATGTCCTAGGACCCCACCCCATGGGTTTGACCCCCCCCCACCCGTGTCTCTGGGCACCCCTCCCATGTCCCAGGGACCCCCACCCATGAGTCTGAGCCCCCCACCCATGGCTCTGAGACCCCCACCCCCATGGGTCTGAGACCCCTACCCATGTCCCAGGACCCCCACCCATGTCCTAGGACCCCACCCCGTGGGTCTGGGACCCCCACCCATGGCTCTGGACCCCCACCCATGAGTCTGAGACCCACACCCATGGGTCTAGGACCCCCACCCATATCCCAGGAACCCACCCATGTCTCAGGACCCCCACCCCTGGCTCTGAGCCCCCCAGCCCCACGCCCGGGGGTCTCACCCGCTGCAGTTCATCCTCCAGCAGCTCCACCCGCAGCTGGGCCCTGTCCATCTGTGGGGGCGGGGCACTGGGACCCCCCGCCAGGGCTCCGGGACCCCCACCCAACCACCCCCCACCCCACCATGGCTGCGGGACCCCCCCCCCCCCCCATGGTTGCGGAGCCCCCCGGTGCCCTCCTGGCAGAGACCACCCCCCAAACCCCCCCCCCCCCAAACTCCCGGTGACCCCCAAATTCCGTCCTCAAACGCCCCCCGAAATGCCCCCCCCCGAGACCCCCCCCCAAATCCCCCCACAAGGGTCCCTCAGCTCCCCAAATCCACCCAAATCCCATCCCAGCCCCCCCCCCCAAATCCCATCCCAGCCCCCCCCCAAAATTCCACCACAGCCCCCCAAATATCCCTAAATTACCCCCAGCCCCCAAATTCCTGCCCAGCCCTCCCAAATCCCCCCAAAATTCCATCCCAAACCCCCAAATCCCCCCAAAATTTCATCCCAGCCCCCCAAATCCCATCCCAGCCCCCCCCCAAAATCCCAGCCCCGCCCCCCAGCCCCCAGAATTCCTCCCCACCCCCCAAATTGGGGTCCTGGCCCCCGAAATTTCCCACCCCCCCCCCCAATTCCCCCCCCCCAGGACCCCCCAAATTTCCCCTCCCGCTCTGACCGCGGTCACGTGACTCCCCCCGCCGTTGCCATGGCGCCGTCGCCAGGGGCGGGGCCTCGCCGTGACCACGTGACACGGGAAAAAGGGGGCGCGGCCGCAACGATCACATGACCCGGGATTTACTCCACCTCAGCGGAAATCAACCAATCAGAGGCCGGGTGGGGCTCGGGCTTGCGGCCAATCACAAACAGGGCGCGGTCCCAGCGCCAACAGCCAATCAGTGGCTGTTATTTTGCCCCTAAGCCCCGCCCCTCTCCTTCTGGGCCAATGAGAGCGCAGCGCGCCGTGGGGGGGAGGGAGGGGGAACCCAAAAAAACCTCCCAGCCAATCAGAGGCTGCCAAAGTTTTCAGCCAATCAGACGCCCCCCCCCTAAAATCGGCAACCAATCAGAAGCCAGGATTTGGGGGTGGGGGTGGAGGCGCGCGGGTCTGCGCGGGCGGGGTGGGCGTGGCCAGGGATGGGTGTGGCCCTTCGTGGGTGTGGTCAGGGGGTGGGTGTGGTCACTTCGGGGCGTGGTCGGGGCTGGCGAGGCCCCGCCCACTCCGTCCCGGACCGAGCGGAGCTGCCGGACGCGGGAGACCCCCAAAACTGGGTGGGGGGGATTTGGGGGGGATTTGGGGGGGATCTGAGCGGGCTCGGGCGGATCTGGGGGGGATCTGGGGGGCTCTGAGGGGATTTGGGGGGGTTCAGGGGGGATTTGGGGGGCTCTGAGGGGATTTGGGGCGGATCTGGGGGGGATTTGGGGGGCTCTGAGGGGATTCGGGGGGCATTTGGAAGGTTCTAAGGGAGCTCTGAGGGGATTTGGGGGGATCTGGGGGGGATTTGGGGGGCTCTGAGAAGCTTTAGGGGGATTTGGGGGGCTCTGAGCAGGTTCGGGCGGGTCTGGGGGGGATCTGGGGGGCTCTGAGGGGATTTGGGGGGCATTTGGGGGGGTATTTTGGGGGGCTCTGAGAAGTTTTAGGGGGGATTTGAGGGGCTCTGAGGGGATTTGGGGGGGATTTGGAAAGTTCTAAGGGGTCTCTGAGGGGATTTGGGGGGATCTGGGGGGACTTGGGGGCTCTGAGAAGCTTTAGGGGGGATTTGGGGGGCTCTGAGGGGATTTGGGGGGATCAGGGGGGGATTTGGGGGGCTCTGAGAAGCTTTAGGGGGGATTTGGGGGGCTCTGACGGGGTTTGGGGGGATTTGGGGGGCTCAAAGTGGCTCTGAGGGGGTTCAGGGGGATCTGGGGTGGGATTTGGGGGGCTCTGAGAAGCTTTAGGGGGGATTTGGGGGGCTCTGAGAAGCTTTGGGAGGGGTTGAGGGGGATTTGGGGGGATTAAGGGGGCACTGAGAGGGTTCGGGAGGGATTTGGGGGGCTCTGAGTGGGTTCGGGGGGATCTGGGGGGGATTTGGGGGGCTCTGAGGGGATACAGGGGGAATTTGGAGGGGATTTGGGGGGCTCTGAGGGGCTCTGAGGGGGTTCAGGGGGGATTGGGGGGCTCTGAGGGGATTCATGGGGAATTGGAGGGGCTCTATGGGGTTTTTTGGGGGGCTCTAGGGGGGTTTTGGGGGTCTCTAGGGGTTTTTGGGGGGCTCTAGGGGGGTTTTGGGGGTCTCTAGGGGGTTTTGGGGGGCTCTAGGGGGGTTTTGGGGGTCTCTAGGGGTTTTGGGGGGCTCTAGGGGGGGTTTTGGGGGGCTCTAGGGGGGTTTTGGGGGCTCTAGGGGTTTTTGGGGGGCTCTAGGGGGGTTTTGGGGGGCTGTGAGGGTTTTTGGGGAGCTCTGGGGGGGTTTTTGGGGGTCTCTAGGGGTTTTTGGGGGGCTCTGGGGTGCACTGACCCCCCCCCTCCCCCAGCCCCAGCATGAATCTCCTCCCGGCCGCCGTCACCGCCCTTCATCTCCTCGTCCTCCTCCTCCTCTTCGTGGCCACCCTGGATAAGGTGGGGACCCCCAAAACCCACAGTGGGACCCCCAAAAACACAGTGGGACCCCCAAAAACACAGTGGGACCCCCAAAAAAACCCCGGGACCCCCAAAACCCAGAGTGGGACCCCCAAAAACACAGTGGGACCCCCAAAACCCACAGTGGGACCCCCAAAAACACAGTGGGACCCCCAAAACCCACAGTGGGACCCCCAAAAACACAGTGGGACCCCCAAAACCCACAGTGGGACCCCCAAAAACACAGTGGGACCCCCAAAAACACAGTGGGACCCCCAAAAACACAGTGGGACTACCAAAAAAACCCCGGGACCCCCAAAACCCAGAGTGGGACCCCCAAAAAAACCCTGGGACCCAAAACCCAGAATGGGACCCCCAAAAAAAACCCTGGGACCCCCAAAACCACAGTGGGGCCCCCACAAATTCCCCGAGACCCCCCAAACACCTCTGGGACCCCCAAAATCCAGAGTGGGACCCCCAAAACCACCCGTGGGACCCCCAAAACCCACAGTGGGTGCCCCCCAGGGCTGCTGGGGGCTCTCTCAGGATTTTGGGGTGTTTTTGGGGTGTTTTTGGGGTGGTTTTGGGGGTCCCACACCCCTCGGTGCCCCCCCAGGGCTGGTGGGTGCTGTCCCAGGATTTTGGGGTGTTTTTGGGGTGTCCCAGGGGCGTTTTTGGGGGTCCCACACCCCTCGGTGCCCCCCCAGGGCTGGTGGGGCTGTCCCAGGATTTTGGGGTGTTTTTGGGGTGTTTTTGGGGTGTTTTTGGGGGTCCCACACCCCTCGGTGCCCCCCCAGGGCTGGTGGGGCTGTCCCAGGATTTTGGGGTGTTTTTGGGGTGTTTTTGGGGGTCCCACACCCCTCGGTGCCCCCCCAGGGCTGGTGGGTGCTGTCCCAGGATTTTGGGGTGTTTTTGGGGTGTTTTTGGGGTGTTTTTGGGGGTCCCACACCCCTCGGTGCCCCCCCAGGGCTGGTGGGTGCTGTCCCAGGATTTTGGGGTGTTTTTGGGGTGGTTTTGGGGGTCCCACACCCCTCGGTGCCCCCCCAGGGTTGGTGGGTGCTGCCGGACGCGCAGGCTCTGAACCTTTGGTACGACTGCGCCCCCCAAAACCGCACCCAGGGCTGGGAGTGCAGCAGCCTCGGGCTCAGCCGTGAGTGGGGGTCCCTGGGGGGGTCCTGGGGGGTCCTGGGGGGTCGTGGGTGGGTCCTGAAGGGTCCTGGGGGGTCCCTGGGGGGTCCTGGGGGGGTCCTGGGAGGTCTTGGAGGGTCCCTGGGGGTCTTGGGGGGGGTCTGGGAGGTCCCTGGGGGTCTTGGGGGCACCTGGAGGGGTCCTGGGGGGTCCCTGGGGGGGTCCTGGGGGGGTCTGGGGGTTCTTGGAGGGTCCCTGGGGGGGTCCTGGGGGGTCTTGGGGAGTTGTGGTCAGTTTAGGGGGCTGTAGTCAGTTGGTTTTAGGGAGTTGTGCTCAGTTTTGGGGGTGCTGTGCTCAGTTTTGGGGGTGCTGTGCTCAGTTTCGGGGGTCTGTGCTCAGTTTTGGGGGGCTGTGCTCAGTTTTGGGGGGGCTGTGCTCAGTTTCGGGGGTCTGTGCTCAGTTTGGGGGTGCTGTGCTCAGTTTCGGGGGTCTGTGCTCAGTTTGGGGGTGCTGTGCTCAGTTTTGGGGGTGCTGTGCTCAGTTTCGGGGTGCTGTGCTCAGTTTCGGGGTGCTGTGCTCAGTTTTTGGGGAGCTGTGCTCAGTTTTGGGGGGCTGTGCTCAGTCTGGGGGTGCTTTGCTCAGTTTCGGGGGTCTGTGCTCAGTTTCGGGGGTCTGTGCTCAGTTTTGGGGGGCTGTGCTCAGTTTCGGGGGGCTCACAGGGGGTCTGTGTCCCCAGCCCTGCTGCGGGGGGTGCAGGGGCTGATGGTGGCCGCCCTCCTGCTCTCGGCCCTCGGCCTCCTCCTCTTCCTCTGGCAGCTGCTGGGGGGGCCCCGCGGGCGCCTCTTCCTCCCCTCGGCCGCGGCCCAGCTGCTGGCAGGTCAGTGCCCCCCAAAACGGGGGCTCCCCAAAACCCCTGGGACACCCCCCCCCAAATCCCCTGGGTGCTCCCTGAACTCCTCGGGGTCCCCCCCCGGCCTCACCTGGCTCCTCTGAACCCCCTTTGCCCACCCCAAAAACTCCCACATCCCCCCAGCCCGGCACCCCCTGAACCCCCAAAATTGATTTGGGTCCCCTTGAACCCCCAAAATTGATTTGGGTCCCCTTGAACCCCTAAAATGGATCTGGGTCCACCTGAACCCCCAAAGTTGATTTGGGTCCCCCTGAATCCCCAAAATTGATTTGGGTCCCCTTGAACCCCTAAAATGGATCTGGGTCCCCTTGAACCCCTAAAATGGATCTGGGTCCACCTGAACCCCCAAAGTTGATTTGGGTCCCCCTGAATCCCCAAAATTGGTTTGGGTCCCCCAGAACCCCCCCTGTACCCCTGAAATCCCCCCCCAAAATTCCCGGGTCCCCCCAAATCCCTGTGCCCTCCCCAAAGCCCTGTGTCCCCTCGCTGTCCCTGTCACCTCCACCCCCAGTGTCACCCCCCCCCCCCCCACCGGTGTCACCCCTCTCCCAATGTCCCCCACCCAATGTCACCCCTCTGGTGTCACCCCCACCCCCAGTGTCACCCCTCCGTCAGTGTCACCCCCCACCCGTGTCCCCCGGTGTCACCCCTACCCCGGTGTCACCCCCCGGTGTCACCCCCACACCCAATGTCACCCCCCCTCCCCCAATGTCACCCCCCCAGTGTCACCCCCTCGGTGTCCCCCTTCCAGTGTCACCCCCACCCCGTGTCCCCCATGTCACCCCCCACCCCCAGTGCCACCCCTCCCTCAGTGTCACCCCCCAGGTGTCCCCCCACGGTGTCACCCCCTCCATGTCCCCCCCTCTCCCGGTGTCACCCCCCCGGTGTGACGCGGTGTCCCCGCAGGGCTGGCGGCGCTGCTGGGGGCGGGGCTCTTTGTGGCCAGCGGGGGCGGGGCCGGCGGTGGCCATCCCGGGCACTGCCCGGTGCTGGCCGGGCTGGGCGGGGCCCTGGCGCTGGCCAGCGGCGGCGGCTACCTGCGCCTGCGGGCACGCGACTGAGCGGGACACGCCCGCCCGATGGACACGCCCCATGGACACGCCCTGTGGACACACCCAATGGACACACCCAACTGGGACACGCCCAATGGACACACCCACTTGGGACACACCCAATGGAAACACCCAATGGATATGCCCAGTGGACCTGCCCAATGGACACGCCCAATTGGGACACGCCAAATGGACACGCCCAATGGACACACCCAATGGACACACCCAAAGGATACGCCCAATGAGCACACCCAATGGACACGCCCAATGGGCACACCCAAAGGATACGCCCAATGAGCACACCCAATGGACACGCCCAATGGGCACACCCAAAGGATACACCCAATGGGCACGCCCAATTGGCACGCTCAATGGACACACCCAAAGGATACGCCCAATGAGCACACCCAATGGACACGCCCAATGGACACACCCAAAGGATACGCCCAATGAGCACACCCAATGGACACACCCAATGGGCATGCCCAATGGACACGCCCAAAGGATACGCCCAATGAGCACACCTAATGGACACCCCAATGGACACGCCCAAAGGATATGCCCAATTGACACACCCAATTGACACACCCCCTGGGACATGCCCAATGCATACCGCCAATGGGCACGCCCAATGGACACGCCCAATGGATGCAGACAATGAACACGTCAAAGGGACACACCCACACGGGACACGCCCAATGGAAACACCCAATGGACACGCCCAATTGACACACCCAATGCACAAGCCCGCTGGACACGCCCACTGGACACACCCACTGGATACACCCAACTGGGACACACCCACTGGACACACCCACTGGATACACCCAACTGGGACACACCCACTGGACACACCCACTGACATGTCCTGGGACACGCATGCTGGACAAAACCACTGGACACACCCATTGGACACGCCCACTCGGGATACACCCACCTGAGACACACCCACTGGACACACCCACCCGGGACACGCCCACCAGACACACTTGGGACACGCCCACCTGGGACATGCCCACCTGTCATGCCTATTGGACACACCCACTGGACACGCCCACTTGGGACACACCCACTTGGTGCACACCCACTGACACGCCCATTAAACACGCCCACTTGTGACATGCCCCGTGGGACACGCCCACCTGTGACACGCCCACTGAACCATGACCCGACCAATGACCCTGCAATGACGTCATCGCTGGCCGGATGGTGACGTCATCAGTGACACGGATACGGCCAGTGACGGCGCTGACGGCATCCGTGACGTCACCAACGAGATGGGTGTGGCCAGTGACATCATTGGTGTGGCTAGTGACGTCACCGGCAAGATGGGTGTGTCTAATGACGTCACCAACTGGATGGGCGTGCCCAGTGACGTCACCGCAGCTGTGTCAACATGACCGGTGACGTCATCGGTGTGGCTAATGACGTCATCGCCAGGACGCGCCAATGGGGGGGCGGGGTCAGGGATCTCCCCAGGGCATTGTGGGTAACAGGGGGGGTCTCTATAGGGTAAATGGGGGTCTGGGGGTCTCTATAGGGTAAATGGGGTCTCTGGGGGTCTCTATAGGGTAAATGGGGGTCTCTGGGGGTCTCTATAGGGTAAATGGGGGTTTGTGGGGGTCTCTATAGGGTAAATGGGGTCTCTGGGGGTCTCTATAGGGTAAATGGGGGTCTGGGGGTCTCTATAGGGTAAATGGGGGTCTGGGGGTCTCTATAGGGTAAATGGGGTCTCTGGGGGTCTCTATAGGGTAAATGGGGGTTTGTGGGGGTCTCTATAGGGTAAATGGGGTCTCTGGGGGTCTCTATAGGGTAAATGGGGTCTCTGGGGGTCTCTATAGGGTAAATGGGGGTCTGGGGGTCTCTATAGGGTAAATGGGGGTCTGGGGGTCTCTATAGGGTCTCTATAGGGTAAATGGGGGTCTTTGGGAGTCTCTATAGGGTCTCTATAGGGTAAATGGGGGTTTCTGGGTGTCTCTATAGGGTCTCTATAGGGTAAATGGGGGTTTCTGGGGGTCTCTATAGGGTCTCTATAGGGTAAATGGGGGTTTCTGGGGGTCTCTATAGGGTCTCTATAGGGTAAATGGGGGTTTCTGGGCGTCTCTATCGGGTCTCTATAGGGTAAATGGGGGTTTCTGGGTGTCTCTATAGGGTCTCTATAGGGTAAATGGAGGTTTCTGGGGGTCTCTAGGGGTGTCTATAGGGTAAATGGGGGTCTTTGGGAGTCTCTATAGGGTCTCTATAGGGTAAATGGGGGTTTCTGGGGGTCTCTCTAGGGTCTCTATAGGGTAAATGGGGGTTTCTGGGTGTCTCTATAGGGTCTCTATAGGGTAAATGGGGGTTTCTGGGCGTCTCTATAGGGTCTCTATAGGGTAAATGGGGGTTTCTGGGGGTCTCTAGGGGTGTCTATAGGGTAAATGGGGGTTTCTGGGGGTCTCTATAGGGTCTCTATAGGGTAAATGGGGGTTTCTGGGGGTCTCTAGGGGTGTCTATAGGGTAAATGGGGGTTTCTGGGGGTCTCTAGGGGTGTCTATAGGGTAAATGGGGGTTTCTGGGTGTCTCTATAGGGTCTCTATAGGGTAAATGGGGGTTTCTGGGGGTCTCTATAGGGTCTCTATAGGGCACCTTTGGCCGCGCCCCCTCCCCACAGGCCACGCCCCCACTGCAAAGCCGCACAGGGGCAGGGGGCGGAGCCTCGCTGAGGGTGCAGCCAATCAGACGCCGGCGCGCGGGGACGGGGGCGGAGCCTGCGCGCCGTGAGGAGACCGCCCCCTAGCGGCCGTGCGGAGCGGAAAAGGGCGGGAAAGCGCTGAGGGGAGCCAGGGGGTGGAGGCGGGAGGGACCCTTCGGGGCCCCCCAAACCTCCATCAGAACCCCCCAAACCTCCCTCAGGACCCCCCAAACCTCCCTCAGGACCCCCCCGGACCTGAACAGGAGGCTCTCCAGTGGTGGGTGAGCCCCTGGCTCTGGGGTCTGCTCATGGGGGGCTTCGCTCCTTCCCCTCCCCTCACGCTGAGGGTGCCAACATGGCGGGCGGTCCCCATTTCTCCCACCCACCTCCCCTTATCCCCCCGTGGGGATCTCCATCGTGGCACGGCTCCTGTCCCCGCCGTGTCTCTTTTCCCTGCCCGCCGCTGCTGTCGCAGTCACCCAAGCGTGGCCCTGGACTGGAAGCAGCTGCTGGACAGGTGATTAACGGGGCTTCGTTAGCGCATGGCCGCGGGGGCAGCGGCGCGTGGCCTGGCCCTGTCCCCAAGCTGCCACCTGGCCCTGTCCCACTGCCTGTACCTGGGCCACCAACTGTCCCTGGCCCCGTCCCCTCACCTGTCCCTGTCCTCAGCTGCCACCTGGCCTGAGGCAGCCGCCTGTCCCTGTTCCCCCGGCTGTCCATGTCCCCATCCCCTGAAGTGTCCCCGTCCCTGTGGCCACCATGACCCTCTCTGGGGTCTCCTGCCCTATAGCTGCCCCCCGGCCTCCCCCAAAACCCTGCCCCACAGACCCCAAAACCTGCCCCACACCCCCGGCTGCTGCCCCATAACCCCCCCAGCGTCTCCAGAGGGGGCTGCGGGTGTCTGGGGGGGGACTCTGGAGAGTAACTGGGATAACTGGGAGGGGGCTCTGGGGGGGAATTTGGGGGTGCTGGGAGCTTTTGGGGGTAAGCGTGAGGGGGCTTTGGGATAACTGGGGGTGTGTGGGGGGGCTGGGGTCTCTGGGGTCCTTCAGAGGCAGGGAGGGGGTTCGGGGGGTTCGGGGCCGTTAAATGGGCTGCACCGAGGTGTCGGGGGGGCTGCCGGTCCCTGCCGCGATCTGCCGACAGGCTCTGAACCCAAATCACCCCGGGAAACGGGGGGTCGGCCCGTTCTGCCCCCCCCCCCCAGGGCGGTGTGCAGGGCCGGTACCGGGAGGGGGCGTGGCCGGTACCGGGAGGGGCGGAGCCGGTGCCGGGAGGGGCGGAGCCGGTACCGGGGGGGCGTGGTCTGTGCCAGGAGGGGGCGGAGCCGATACCGAGAGGGCGGGACCGGTACCGGGATGGGCGGGGCGGTACCAGGAGGGGCGGTACCGGTACCGAGGGAGCGGGGTCAGTACCGGGAGGGGCGGTACCGGTACCGAGGGGGCGGGGTCAGTACCGGGAGGGGCGGGGCCGGTACCGCAGGGGGCGGGGCCGGGCCGGTGTGTCCCAGTGACCGGCGGCGGCAGCGGCGGGGATGCGGCGGGGAGTGTGAGAGGTGAGCCCCGGCCGGAGACCCCTCCCCAGGGAACCCCTCCCCGGGACCCCCCCCTCAACACCCTGAAATCCTCACGGACCCCCCCGCCTTGAGACCCCCCCCCCCGCGACCACCCGGTACCGAAAGACCCCCCCCGCTCTCCCTCAAGACCCCCACAGCCCCCCCGGGAGCTCCTCACAGCCCCCCCTGCGCCGCCCTGAGGACCCCCCCTCAATGTTCTGACCCCACGAGAGCCCCCCCGCAGACCCCCTCCGGGACCCCTGACCCCCATCCAGCACCCCCACCAACCTGACAGAGACCCCTGGGGTCCCCCCCAGCTCTCTGACACCCCCCCCGGGACCCCCCAACACCTCACAGCGCCCCCCCAGGACACCCCCAACACCCCCCTGGCACCCTGAGACCCTCTCAGGACCCTCCAGCACCCCCCTCCGGACCCCCACCTCCCCCTGGGACCCCCCAGGACCCCTTGAGCCCCTTCCCCTGGACCCCTGGGGACATCCCCTGGGACCCCTCCCAGAATTATCCAACACCCCCTAACCCACCCCAACACCCAAAAACATCCCTGATATCACCCCAACAGAACCCAGCGCTCGAGACCCCCACCGCAGCTCCCTGGCACCCCCAAACCCCCCCCCCCCAAACGCCACAAAATCCCCCCAACAACCCACAGAGCCCCCCCAACACCCGCCTGGCGCCCCCAAACGACCCCCGACAACACCCCGACACCCCAAAACCGCCACCCCCCAGCGCCTCAAGAGCCCAAGCCCCCCCTGTTCCCTTTCCCCGCGGGCTGGGACACCCCGATACCGCCCGGGGGGGTCCGGGGGGGCAGGGCCAGGGGACACGGGGACAGCAGGACAGGGACAGACGGACAGACGGACAGCCGGCCCCGCCGCACCGCCCGCCTGCCCTATTAGTATTCTGCGAGCGGCAGCGGGTGCTGCAGGGCGGGGGGGGAGCGGCGGGGCCGGACTGGGGGGCACTGGGAGGGACTGGGGGGCACTGGGAGGGCTGGGAGGGGATGGGGGGGGGATGGTACCCAGCTGGGGGGGCCGGGGTCTAACTGGGGGGGACTGGGAGGGTTTTGGGGGAGGAATAGGAGATGCTGGGGTCTCGACGCAGGGGACTGGGATGGGAGTGGAGAAGGAGCTGGGGGGGGGGACTGGGGAGACTGGGAGGGGATGGAGAGGAAACTGGGGAGACTGGGAGGGGCTGGAGAGGGAACTGGGGGGACTGGGATGGGATTGGGGGGGGGCTGGGAGGTGATGGAGATGGAGCCAGGACCCAGTCTGGGGGGCTGGGGTGGGACTGGGGAGACTGGGAGGGGATGGAGAGGGAACTGGGGAGACTGGGAGGGAATGGAGAGGGAACTGGGACCCAGCTGGGGGGACTGGGATGGGACTGGGGGGATTGGAAGGGGATGGAGAGGGAGCTGGGATCCAGTTTGGGGGGCTGAGGTGGGACTGGAGGGACTGGGAGGGCTGGGATGGGGGAAATGGGGTAACTGGGGAGGGCTGAGTGAGGAATGGAAGGGGCTGGGGGCCAACTGGGAGGGACAGGGGGGAACTGGGAGGGACTGGATTGGGAATGGGGGGAACTGGGAGGGACTGGAATGGGAGGGGGGGGAACTGGGAGGGACTGGGGGTGGCTGGAATGGAACTGGTAGGGAATGCTGGGGTCTCGCTGTGAGGCACTGGGAAGGGATGGGAGGGGAGGTGGGATGAACTGGGGGGGGGGCTGGAATGGGATTTGGGGGGACTGGGAGGGTTTTGGGGTGGAATGGGGGATACTGGGAGGGACTGGGAGGAGCTGGGACCCAGCTCGGGGCTGTGGAATGGGAGGGGAGGCGGGACTGGGGGGTACTGGGGGATGCTGGAGTTTAACTGGGAGGGGACTGGTGACCAGTTTGGGGGACTTGGAGGGACTGGGATGCAGCCAGGGGGTGCCAGCGTGGCACTGGGGGTGCCGGGATCCAACTGGGTGAACTGGAAGTGGACTGGGGGGCCCAGGATGAACCAACTGGGTAAACTGGGGTCCCCCGTGGGGGAGTTGAGATCGGGGGGGGGGGGGGGGGATCCGATATTTTGGGGGGCATTTGGGGGTTCTGGGGCTTTTGGGGAGAGGCTCGGGCACTCGGGGAAGGGACGGACCTCCCCCTCACTGTCCCCTCCCCCCCAGGTGCAGCCAACAAGCCAACCCCCCCCAGTGTCCCCAACCCTCCCCGTGTGTGTCCCCAACCCCCCCAGTGTCCCCAAGCCCCCCCGTGTGTGTCCCCAACCCCCCCAGTGTCCCCAAGCCCCCCCCCCCCCCCCGTGTCCTCTCCGCGTCGTCCCCCCCGGCCGAGATGAGGCAGAGCCCCCCGGAGAGGAGCTTGGGCCAGGTAGGACCTGCGGGGGGACACGGAGGGGACACGGAGGTGTTGGGGACACAGGGGGTGGCACCAGGGGTGGGGACACGGAGGGAGCACAGTGAGGGGGAGGGACAACACGGAGGGGGACACAGCCGGTGTCGCCTGGGGAGGGGACGCGGAGCGGGGTGAGGACATTGGCTTGTCACCCCGTTGTCACGGGGACGGTGACACAGCTTTGTCTCCTGCCGGCGTGGGGACAATGACACAGGGGGTTGTGTCCCCCTCCGGCACGGGGACAGTTTGTCCTCGCCGGTGTGGGGATGGGGACACGGGTTTGTCCCCTCCTGCTGTTCTGGGGGTGATGGTGGCAGAGGTTTGTCACCTGCTGGCACAGGTTTGACAGCTGTGCTGTTCTGGGGACAATGACACAGGTTTGTCACCCGCTGGCACGGGTTTGTTCCTGCTGTTCTGGGTATGGTGACAGAGGCTTGTCCCCGCTGTTCTGGGGACGGTGACAGGGGTTTGTCACCCACTGGCACGGGTTTGTTCCTGCTGTTCTGGGGACAGTGACAGGGGTTTGTCCCTGCCTTTCTGGGGACAATGACACAGGTTTGTCCCCCGCTGGCACAGGTTTGTTCCTGCTGTTTTGGGGACGGTGACAGGGGTTTGTTGCCGCTGTTTTGGGGATGGTGACAGGGGTTTGTCACCCGCTGGCACAGGTTTGTTCCTGCTGTTTAAGGGACAGTGACAGGGGTTTGTCCCTGTCTTTCTGGGGACAATGACACAGGTTTGTCACCCGCTGGCACGGGTTTGTTCCTGCTGTTTTGGGGACAGTGACAGGCATTTCTCCCCTGCTGTTTTGGGGACAGTGACAGGCATTTCTCCCCTGCTGTTTTGGGGACGGTGATAGGCATTTGTCACCTGCTGTTTTGGGGATGGTGACAGGGTTTTGTCACCCTCTGGTACAGATTTGTCCCCTGCTGTTTTGGGGACAGTGGCAGTCATTTGTCTCCATTGTTTTGGGGACAGTGTCAGGGGTTTGTCTCTGTTGTTTAGGGGACAGTGACAGGCGTGTGTCTCCGTTGTTTTGGGGACAGTGACAGGGGTTTGTCTCCATTGTTTTGGGGACAGTGACAGGGGTTTGTCTCTGTTGTTTAGGGGACAGTGACAGGTGTTTGTCTCCGTTGTTTTGGGGACAGTGACAAGGGTTTGTCCCCCGCAGTTCTGGGGACAGTGACAGTGGTTTGTCACCCTCTGGTACAGATTTGTCCCCTGCTGTTTTGGGGACAGTGACAGGCGTTAGTCACCCTCTGACAGATTTGTTCCCCCAGTGTTGTGGGGACAGCGTTGTGGGGACAGTGACACCGGTTTGTCCCCGCTGTTTTGGGGATGCTGACAGGGTTTTGTGCTGGGCTGTTACTGGGATTACTGGTGGGCACTGGTGGGCACTGGTGGGCACCATTACCACCATTTCCCCTATGCCCAACCCTTCCCTCGTGCTGGGGGCTTACTGGGAGTTACTGGTGGGCACTGGTGGTTACTGGTGGGCACCACTATCACCATTTCCCCCCTCCCCTGGTTCTGGGGGCTTACTGGGAATTACTGGTGGGCACTGGTGGGCACCATTACCACCATTTATCCCCATGCCTGATGCTGGGGCATTACTGGGCTTTACTGGTGGGCACTGGTGGGCACCGATATCTCCATGTCTGACCCTCCCTTGGTGCTGGGAGGTTACTGCTGGGCACTGGTGGGCACCACTATCACCATTTCCCCCCTCCTCTGGTGCTGGTGGTTACTGATGGGCACTGGTGGGCACTGATATCTCCATGCCTGACCCTCCACTGGTGCTGGGAGATTACTGGTGGTTACTGGTGGGTCACTGGTGGTTACTGGTGGGCACTGGTGGGCACTGATATCTCCATGCCTGACCCTCCACTGGTGCTGGGAGATTACTGGTGGTTACTGGTGGGTCACTGGTGGTTACTGGTGGGCACTGGTGGACACTGATACCTCCATGCCTGACCCTCCCCTGGTGCTGGGAGGTTACTGGTGGTTACTGGTGGGTACTGGTGGGCACCGATATCTCCATGTCTGACCCTCCCCTGATGCTGGGGGGTCACGGGTGGGCACGGGTGGGCACTGCTGGGCACCGATATCTCCATGTCTGACCCTCCCCTGGTGCTGGTGGGTCACTGGTGGTTACTGGTGGGCACTGGTGGGTCACCGGTGGTTACTGGTGGGCACTGGTGGGCACCGATACCTCCATGCCTGACCCTCCCCTGGTGCTGGTGGGTCACAGGTGGGTCACAGGTGGGCGCAGGTGACCCCGTCCCCGCCGTGTCCCCGCAGGGCGCAGCGGCGCTGGCGCGATGAGCCCCCCGGTCCCCGTCCCCGCCGGCAGGATGCTGCTCGCCCTGGCCCTGGCCTGCGCCAGCCCCTTCCTGGAGCCGCCGGCGGCGCCGCGCCGCACGCTCAACGTGGCCGTGATCCTGAGCGGGGCCTCCTACGGCCCCGCCGGGCCCCGCCTGGCGCCCGGAACCTTCCGGAACTTCTCTCTGGACGTGAACCCCGTGGGGGTGGTGCTGAACGACACCAACCCGCGCAGCCTCATCGTGCGCCTGTGCGACGTGCTGTCCTCGCTGCGCATCCACGGCGTCGTCTTCGAGGACGACACGCGCTCCGAGGCCGTGGCGCAGATCCTCGACTTCATCTCGGCCCAGACCTCCGTGCCCATCATCGGCGTCAACGGCGGCTCCGCCATCGTCCTCACGCCCAAGGTGACGCCCCCAAGGTGACCCCGAGCGTGTCTAGGGACACCCAAATGTCCCCAGATGGATCTGGAACCAACCAACTGTCCTCAATCCAACTGTCTCCAACCCCAGCCCTGTCTAGGGTCACCCAAACGTCCCCAGCTGTGTCCAGAGCCACCCAGCTGTCCCCAGCACAACCCCAGCCGTGTCTTGTGTCACCCAAGTGTCCCCAGCCTAACCCCAACCGTGTCTGGAGCCACCTGAACGTCCCCAACCATGTCTAGGGGCACCCAACTGTCCCCAGCTGTGTCTGGAGCCACCTGAATGTCCCCAGCTCTATCAGATCCCAGCTGTGTCTGGAGCCACCTGAATGTCCCCAACTCTATCAGATCCCAGCTGTATCTGGAGTCACCTGAATGTCCCCAGCTCTATCAAATCCCAGCTGTGTCTGGAGCCACCTGAATGTCCCCAACTCTATCAAATCCCAGCTGTGTCTGGAGCCACCTGAATGTCCCCAACTCTATCAAATCCCAGCTGTGTCTGGAGCCACCTGAATGTCCCCAGCTCTATCAAATCCCAGCTGTGTCTGGAGCCACCTGAATGTCCCCAGCTCTATCAAATCCCAGCTGTGTCTGGAGCCACCTGAATGTCCCCAACTCTATCAAATCCCAGCTGTGTCTGGAGCCACCTGAATGTCCCCAGCTCTATCAAATCCCAGCTGTGTCTGGAGCCACCTGAATGTCCCCAGCTCTATCAGATCCCAGCTGTGTCTGGAGTCACCTGAATGTCCCCAACCCAACTGTCCTCAAGCCCCAGCCGTGTCTAGTGTCCCCCAAACATCCCCAACCACGTGCAGATCCACCCAGCTGTCCCCAGCCCGGTGGTCCCCAAACCCCAACCGTGTTCCAGCCCCGCTTGACCATCCTCAAACCCAACTGTCCCCAACGTGACTGTCCCCAACCTGTGTCCCCTCCCCCGCCACGCCCTCCCTGCTTTCCCCCCCACCACAGGAGAAGGGCTCCACCTTCCTGCAGCTGGGCTCCTCCACGGAGCAGCAGCTCCAGGTGATCTTCGAGGTGCTGGAGGAGTACGACTGGACGGCCTTCGCCGTGGTCACCACGCTGCTGCCCGGCTACGAGGACTTCGTGGACTACGTGGAGGTGCTGACCGACAGCAGCTTCATCGGCTGGGAGCACCGCGGCGTGGTCACCCTGAACCTGACCGACGACCCCGAGGGCGCGCGGACGCGCCGGCAGCTGCGCGAGGTGACGGCGCAGATCCGGCTGCTCTACTGCTCGCGCGACGAGGCCGAGGCCGTGTTCCGCGCCGCGCGCGACGCCGGCCTCACCGGGCCCGGCTACATCTGGTTCGTGGTGGGCACCAACCTGGGCGGCAGCGAGCAGCTGCCCGAGCACGTCCCCGCCGGGCTGTTCGCCGTGCTGTCGGCCGGCTGGCGCGACGACCTCCAGCACCGCGTGCACAACGGCGTGGCCATCGTGGCCAAGGGCGCCGAGGCGCTGCTGCGCGACTACGGCTTCATCCCCGAGTTCAACAACGACTGCCGCGCGCCCAACGTCACCCAGATCAACGACAACCTGCACAGGTGGGGCGGGGGGTGGCACCCCTGGGGGGGTGGCAGTGCAGGGGTGGTGACAGATGGGGGTTGGGGATGTTGGGGAGGTACCGGTGGCTCTAGACGTGGCTGGGGTTAGGCTGGGGACAGTTGGGTTGGGGACAGTTGGGTGGGATCATTCAGGTGGTTCTAGGCATGGGTTGGGTTGGGGACAGTTGGGTGGGATCATTCAGGTGGTTCTAGGCATGGGTTGGGTTGGGTTGGGTTGGGTTGGGTTGGGTTGGAGACAATTGGGTTGGGGTCATTCAGTTGGTTCTAGACATGGTTGGGGACAGTTGGGTTGGGGACAGTTGAGTTGGGGACAGTTGGGTTGGGGACATTCAGGTGGCTCTAGACATAGTTGGGGTTAGGTTGGGGACAGTTGGGTTGGGGACAGTTGGGTTGGGATCATTCAGGTGGTTCTAGACATGGTTGAGGACAGTTGGGTTGGGGACAGTTGAGTTGGGGACAGTTGAGTTGGGGACATTCAGGTACCTCTAGACATGGTTGTGGTTAGGTTGGGGACAGCTGAGTGCCACCAGACATGGCTGTGACTGGGGTTTGGTTGGGCTGGGGACAGCTGAGTGCCACCAGACATGGCTGTGACTGGGGTTTGGTTGGGCTGGGGACAGCTGGGTGGCCCTAGACACGCTCGGGGTTGGAGACAGTTGCACTGAGCGCAGTTGGTTGGCTCTAGATCCATTTGGGGACATTCAGGTGACCCTAAACACACTGGGGGTCATGCTGGGGACACTCAGGTGACCCCAGACACGCTCGGGGTCGGGTTGGGGACACTCGGGTGACCCCAGACACGCTCGGGGTCGGGTTGGACAGGTACTTCATGAACATCACGTGGGGACAGAAGGATTTCTCCTTCAACGAGGACGGGTACCTGGTGAACCCCTCGCTGGTCGTCATCTCCCTCAACAAGGAGCGCAACTGGGAGGTGGTGAGTGTCACCCACGGGTGGTGAGTGTCACCCGCGGGTGGTGAGTGTCACCCACGGGTGGTGAGTGTCACCCGCGGGTGGTGAGTGTCACCCACGGGTGGTGAGTGTCACCCGCGGGTGGTGAGTGTCACCCATGGGTGGTGAGTGTCACCTGCGGGTGGTGAGTGTCACCCATGGGTGGTGAGTGTCACCCACGGGGACAGGGATGTCCCCCGTGCCGCCCGTCTGCTCAGCGCTGGAGTTCTGGGCATGGTGACGATGCCACCGCAGGGTCCCCAGGGCTCGGTGCCATCTGCTCTTCACCACCCCGCCCCCTCATCCCAGTGTCACGCCGCGTTGTCACAACAACGTGGCACCCAGGCGGTGGCGGTGACACCTGGGCAGTGACGGGGACACGGCTCAGCCTCCTGCCCCGTCACGGTGACACCTTGGCCGGTTTCCCACCAAGGTGATCCTGTCATTGTCCCCAGCAGTAATGGCCCATCCTGGTGACACCGTGTCCTGTTCCCCACGGTGATGGCATCATTGTCCCCAACGGTGACACCCTGGCACGGTGACATTTCCTCTGCCCACTGGGGAGACCCTGTCATTGTCCCTAGCAGTGACACCTTGCCATGGTGACATCCCGTCACGGTGACAGCTTGGCCTGTCACCCTCTGGGTGTTCCCACATGTCACCACATGTCCCTCAGTGTCCCCAGGTGTCCCCACATGTCCCTAAGTGTCCCCAGGTGTCCCCACATGTCCCCAGGTGGGCAGCTGGGAGCAGCAGGTGCTGAGGCTCAAGTACCCGGTGTGGTCACACTGTAGATGGTGACATCCCGTCACGGTGACAGCTTGGCCTGTCACCCTCTGGGTGTCCCCACATGCCACCACGTGTCCCCACGTGTCCCCTCATGTCCCCACGTGTCCCCACGTGTCCCCACATGTCCCCAGGTGGGCAGCTGGGAACAGCAGGTGCTGAGGCTCAAGTACCCGGTGTGGTCACACTGTAGATGGTGACATCCCATCACAGTGACAGCTTGGCCTGTCACCCTCTGGGTGTCCCCTCGTGTCCCCACGTGTCCCCTCATGTCCCCACGTGTCCCCACATGTCCCCCCCAGGTGGGCAGCTGGGAGCAGCAGGTGCTGAGGCTCAAGTACCCGGTGTGGTCGCGCTACGGGCGGTTCCTGCAGCCCGTGGAGGACGGGCGGCACCTGACGGTGGCCACGCTGGAGGAACGTCCCTTTGTCATCGTGGAGAACATCGACCCGGCCACCGGCACCTGCATCCGCGACTCCGTGCCCTGCCGGCGCCAGCTCAACCGCACCGCCAGGTGGGGTCATCTGGGACAGGTGGGGGTGGCACTGCCCAGGTGGGGTCACCTGGGACAGGTGGGGGTGGCACTGCCAGGTGGGGTCACCTGGGACAGGTGGGGGTGGCATTGCCCAGGTGGGGTCACCTGGGACGGGTGGGGGTGGCACTGCCAGGTGGGGTCACCTGGGACAGGTGGGGGTGGCACCACCAGATGGGGTCACCTGGGACAGGTGGGGGTGGCACTGCCCAGGTGGGGTCACCTGGGACAGGTGGGGGTGGCACTACCCATGTGGGGTCACCTGGGACAGGTGGGGGTGGCACTGCCCAGGTGGGGTCACCTGGGACAGGTGGGGGTGGCATTGCCCAGGTGGGGTCACCTAGGACAGGTGGGGGTGGCACTGCCAGGTGGGGACCACACCTGTGTTGTGGAGGTGTCACTGTCCCCATGGAGGTGACACTTTGGCCCTGGGGGTGTCCCTGGCACCCTGGGGGTGTCCCCACCACTTTAGGGGTGTCCCAAACACTTTGGGGGTGTCCCCAAGACCCTTGGGGTGTCCCCAGCAGTCTGGGGGGTGTCCCCACCACCTTGGGGGTGTCCCCAGCAGTCTGGGGGTGTCCCCACCACCTTGGGGGTGTCCCCAGCAGTCTGGGGGTGTCCCCACCACTTTTGGGGTCCCCTCCAGCCCCCCACCCTTTGAGAAGAAGTGCTGCAAGGGTTTCTGCATCGACATCCTGAAGCGCCTGGCGCGGGCCCTGGGCTTCACCTACGACCTTTACCTGGTCACCAACGGCAAGCACGGCAAGAAGATCGATGGCGTCTGGAACGGCATGGTGGGGGAGGTGGGGCCCCCAAAAACACCTCCCCACACCCCAAAAACACCCCTCTGCACCCCAAAAATACCCCTCTGCACCCCAAAAATACCCCAAAACCTACTGTGGAGACCCCATGGCGATGGGGGCTGGGGAGAGACCCCCAGGGAGGGCAACCAAGAGGGAAGGGCATGGGGGGAGGTGGGACCCCCAAAAATACATCCCCACACCCTAAAAATACATCCCCACACCCCAAAAACACCCCTCTGTACCCCAAAAATACCCCCAAACCCATCATGGACACCCCATGGCGATGGGGGCTGGGGAGAGACCCCCAGGGAGGGTCAAGGAGGGGGGATGGGAAGGGCATGGGGGGACCAAAAAATGTCCCCATACCACGCCCCTCTGGCCACGCCCCTCTGGCCACGCCCCTGACCACGCCCTGCCCCGCCCAGGTGTTTTACCGCCGCGCGGACATGGCCATCGGCTCCTTGACCATCAACGAGGAGCGCTCCGAGATCATCGACTTCTCGGTGCCCTTCGTGGAGACCGGCATCAGCGTCATGGTGTCCCGGAGCAACGGCACCGTGTCCCCCTCCGCCTTCCTGGGTACCCCCAAACCCCAAATCCTGACTGGGATCCCCAAAATCCCAACTGGGATGTCCCAATCCCAACTGGGATCAGGGTCATGGTGTCCCGGAGCAACGGCACCGTGTCCACCTCCGCCTTCCTGGGTACCCCAAAACCCCAAATCCTGACTGGGATCCCCAAAATCCCAACTGGGATCGCCAAAACCCCAACTGGGATCCCCAAAACACAACTGGGATCCCCAGAACCCAGTGTCCCTACGTGGCCAAAGAGCTCTACTGCCCCCTGTGTCCCCACATATCCTTTTGTCATCCCATGTCCCTATATTCCCGTGTCCCCTGATGTCCCCCCATGTCCCCTGATGTCCCCGATGTCCCCGATGTCCCCGCAGAGCCGTACAGCCCGGCCGTGTGGGTGATGATGTTCGTCATGTGTCTCACCGTGGTGGCCGTCACCGTCTTCATCTTCGAGTACTTCAGCCCCGTGGGCTACAACCGGAGCCTGGCCAGCGGCCAGCGTGAGTGACCCGCTGTCCCCCGTGTCACCGCCGTGTCCCCAGGTGACCCCCGGTGTCCCCAGGTGACCCCCGGTGTCCCCCAGGACAGGGAGCTCCACCAGTGACAAATCCACCGGCCGCTCTGGGCATCCATGGGATCTCCTTGTCCCCTTGTGTCCCCTTGTGACCCTCCCAGTGTCCCCTGTCCCTGGGTGACCCCAGGTAACCCCAGGTGACCCCAGGTGACCTCAGGTGACCCCTGTCCCCCCCACCATCAGCGTGTCCATCTGGCTGCTCTGGCCACTGGTGGTACTTTGTCCCTGTGTGACCCCGTGGTGTCCCCTGTCCCTGGGTGACCCCAGGTGACACAGGTGACCCCAGGTGACCCCAGGTGACACGGGTGACCCCAGGTGACACAGGTGACCCCAGGTGACACAGGTGACCCTGTCCCCTGTCCCCCCAGGCGCAGGTGGCTCCACCTTCACCATCGGCGTGTCCATCTGGCTGCTGTTGGTGTTGGTGTCCCCTGTTCCTGGGTGACCCCAGGTGACACAGGTGACACAGGTGACCCCAGGTGACACAGGTGACCCCAGGTGACACGGGTGACCCCAGGTGACACAGGTGACACAGGTGACCCCAGGTGACACAGGTGACCCCAGGTGACACGGGTGACCCCAGGTGACATGGGTGACACAGGTGACCCTGTCCCCTGTCCCCCCAGGCGCAGGTGGCTCCACCTTCACCATCGGCGTGTCCATCTGGCTGCTGTTGGTGCTGGTGTCCCCTGTCCCTGGGTGACCCCAGGTGACACAGGTGACCCCAGGTGACCCCAGGTGACATGGGTGACACAGGTGACCCTGTCCCCTGTCCCCCCAGGCGCAGGTGGCTCCACCTTCACCATCGGCAAGTCCATCTGGCTGCTGTGGGCGCTGGTGTTCAACAACTCGGTGCCGGTGGAGAACCCCAAGGGCACCACCAGCAAGATCATGGTGCTGGTCTGGGCCTTCTTCGCCGTCATCTTCCTCGCCAGCTACACCGCCAACCTGGCGGCCTTCATGATCCAGGAGGAGTACGTGGACACCGTGTCCGGCCTCAGCGACCGCAAGGTGACACACGGGGACACTGAGGGGACAGCAGGGGGACAGCGGGGGGGGAACTGGGGGGACAGCAGGGGGACACCGGGGGACAGCAGGGGGGAAGTGGGGGGACAGCAGGGGGACAGCAGGGGGACTCTGGGGGGACACTGAGGGGACAGCAGGGGGACACCGGGGGACAGTGGGGGGACAGCAGGGGGAACTGGGGGGGACAACGGGGGGGAACTGGGGGGACACGGGGGGACAGCAGGGGGACACCGGGGGGACACTGAGGGGACAGCAGGGGGACACCACAGGACAGCAGGGGGACATCAGGAGGGACAGCAGGGGGACAGAAGGACACTGGGGGACACCAGAGGGACAGCGGGGGGACACTGGTGGGGACATGGAGGGGGACAGCAGGGGGGAACACCAAGGAGGACACCAAGGGACACCAGGGGGGCACGGGGGGGAACATTGGGGGTACACCAAGGGACACTGGGGGAACACTGGGGGACAGCAGGGGGAACTGGGAGACACTGGGGAGGTCACCAGGGGACATCGTCGGGGCACCAGGGGGACACCAGGTGTTGGGGGGCTGTGGTGTCACACTTGGGTGTCACCTTTGGGTGTCACCTTTGGGTGTCTGCGTGTCCCTGGTGGCACAGGTGTGGTTTTGGGCGTTCCCATGGATTTTTGGGGGTTCTGAGGTGATTTTGGGAGTTTTGAGGTGCAGTTCCAGAAGCAGCACCCTCTGAAGTTCAGGAGGTGTTGGGGTTGTGGTGCCACATTTGGGTGTCACTTTTGGGTGTCACCTTTGGGTGTCTGCGTTTCCCTGTTGGCACAGGTGTGTTTTTGGGCGTTCCCATGGGTTTTTGGGGGTTCTGAGGTGATTTTGGGAGTTTTGAGGTGCAGTTCCAGAAGCAGCACCCCCTGAAGTTCAGGAGGTGTTGGGGTTGTGGTGCCACATTTGGGTGTCACCTTTGGGTGTCTGCGTGTCCCTGGTGGCACAGGTGTGGTTTTTTGGCGTTCCCATGGGTTTTTGGGGTTTCTGAGGAGATTTTGGGGTGTTTTGGGGCGCAGTTCCAGCAGTCCCAGGAGCAGTGCCCCCCGCTGAAGTTCAGGAGCTGTTGGGGTTGTGGTGCCACATTTGGGTGTCACTTTTGGGTGTCACCTTTGGGTGTCACTTTTGGGTGTCACCTTTGGGTGTCTGCGTGTCCCTGTTGGCACAGGTGTGTTTTTGGGCGTTCCCATGGATTTTTGGGGGTTCTGAGGTGATTTTGGGGTGTTTTGAGGCGCAGTTCCAGAAGCAGCACCCCCTGAAGTTCAGGAGGTGTTGGGGTTGTGGTGCCACATTTGGGTGTCACCTTTGGGTGTCTGCGTGTCCCTGGTGGCACAGGTGTGGTTTTTTGGCGTTCCCATGGGTTTTTGGGGTTTCTGAGGAGATTTTGGGGTGTTTTGGGGCGCAGTTCCAGCAGTCCCAGGAGCAGTGCCCCCCGCTGAAGTTCAGGAGCTGTTGGGGTTGTGGTGCCACATTTGGGTGTCACTTTTGGGTGTCACCTTTGGGTGTCACTTTTGGGTGTCACCTTTGGGTGTCTGCGTTTCCCTGTTGGCACAGGTGTGTTTTTGGGTGTTCCCATGGGTTTTTGGGGTTTCTGAGGTGATTTTGGGAGTTTTGAGGTGCAGTTCCAGAAGCAGCACCCCCTGAAGTTCAGGAGGTGTTGGGGTTGTGGTGCCACATTTGGGTGTCACTTTTGGGTGTCACCTTTGGGTGTCTGCGTTTCCCTGTTGGCACAGGTGTGTTTTTGGGTGTTCCCATGGGTTTTTGGGGGTTCTGAGGTGATTTTGGGAGTTTTGAGGCGCAGTTCCAGGAGCAGCACCCCCTGAAGTTCAGGAGCTGTTGGGGTTGTGGTGTCACTTTTGGGTGTCACCTTTGGGTGTCTGCGTTTCCCTGCTGGCACAGATGCACAGGTGTGGTTTTTTGGCGTTCCCATGGGTTTTTGGGGTTTCTGAGGTGATTTTGGGGTGTTTTGGGGCGCAGTTCCAGCGGCCCCAGGAGCAGTACCCCCCGCTGAAGTTCGGCACGGTGCCCAACGGCAGCACGGAGAAGAACATCCGCAGCAATTACCCGGCCATGCACAGCTACATGGTGCGCTACAACCAGCGCGGCGTGGAGGACGCGCTGCAGCACCTCAAAACGGGGTACGGGGGGGAAAAACGGGGGAAAAATGGGGTACGGGGGGGGAAAACGGGGGAAAAATGGGGTACGGGGGGGAAAAACGGGGGGAAAATGGGGTACGGGGGGGAAAAAACGGGGGGAAAATGGGGTACGGAGGGAATAACGGGGGAAAAATGGGGTACGGGGGGGAAAAACGAGGTACGGGGGGTGAATAATGGGGGAAATAACGGGGTATGGGGGGAATAACGGGGGAAAAATGGGGTACGGGGGGGAATAATGGGGGGAAAACGGGGTACGGGGGGGAATAACGGGGGAAAAATGGGGTACGGGGGGAAAAATGGGGTACGGGGGGAATAACGGGGAAAAATGGGGTACGGGGGGAATAACGGGGGAAAAATGGGGTACGGGGGAATAACAGGGTACGGCGGGTGAATAAAGGGGGAAATAATGGGGTATGGGGGGAATAACGGGGTACGGGGGGGTAAATGGGGGAAAAATGGGGTATGGGGGGTAAAAATGTGGGAGAAAATGGGGTATGGGGGGAGAAATGGGGTACGGGGTAAAAATGGGGGAAATAACGGGGTACAGGGGAATAACGGGGTACGGGGTGGAAAATGGGGGAGAAAATGGGGTATGGGGGGAAAAATGGGGGAGAAATGGGGTACGGGGGGAATAAAGGGGTACGGGGGGGAAATGGGGGAAATAATGGGGTACGGGGGGGTGAATAATGGGGGAGAAAATGGGGTACGGGGGGAATAACGGGGTGGGGGGGTGAATAATGGGGGGAATAACGGGGTATGGGGGAATAATGGGGTATGGGGGGTGAATAATGGGGGAGAAATGGGGTACGGGGGGAATAACGGGGTACGGGGGGTGAATAAGGGGAAAAAATGGGGTATGGGAGTAAAAATGGGGGAGAAAATAGGGTACAGGGGGAGAAATGGGGTACGGGGGTAAAAATGGGGGAAATAACGGGGTACAGGGGAATAACGGGGTACGGGGTGGAAAATGGGGGAGAAATGGGGTACGGAGGGAATAAAGGGGTACGGGGGGGAAATGGGGGGAATAACGGGGTACGGGGGGGAATAACGGGGTACGGGGCGTGAATAATGGGGAAAATAACGGGGTATGGGGGGAATAATGGAGTACCAGGGGAAAATGGGGAAAAAATGGGGTATGGGGGTAAAAATGGGGGAAATAACGGGGTATGGGGGGAAAAATGGGGTACAGGGGGGAATAACGGGGGAAAAATGGGGTACGGGGGGGAATAATGGGGGAAATAATGGGTTACAGGGGGAATAACGGGGTACGGGGGGGAAAAATGGGGTACGGGGGTAAAAATGGGGGAAATAACGGGGTATGGGGGGAAAAATTGGTTACGGGGGGGGAAGAACGGGGAAAAAATGGGGTATGGGGGTAAAAATGGGGGAGAAAATAGGGTACAGGGGGAAAAATGGGGAATGGGGGAAATAATGGGGGAGAAATGGGGTACGGTGGGAATAATGGGGTATGGGGGGGAAAAAATGGGGGAGAAATGGGGTACGTGGGGGAAATGGGGTGGGGTCTGGGGGTCTGGGGTGTGGTCTGGGATGGGAGGAGCCTGGGAAGGGGGAGGGGCTTAGGATAGATGGGCGTGTCCATGTGTGGGCGTGGCACATGATGGGCAGAACCAAATAGAGGCGACGCCTTTGAGAAAGGGGAGGGGCTTAAGAGATTTGGGGTGGGGCTTTATGGCCATGGGCGGAGCCTGATGGTAAACGGGCGTGGTTGCATAATTTATGCGATGGGTGTGGCTTTGTGGGTGTGACGTGAGTACAGGTGTGTTGTGTGTGGGCGGGGCTTAGCGTACAGGTGGGGCTGTGGGTGGAGCCACATTGGCATGGCCCATACAATGTGGGCGGGGCTTAGGAGTATTAGCAACACCATAGGTGATATTGTGGGCGGGGCTTAGTGCACAGGTGAGGCTGTGGGCGGGGTTTAGGTGTTGTGGGCGGGGCCTAGTGTGCATGGGTGTGGCCTATACATTGTGGGCGTGGCTTATGAGTATTTGCAACAGCCCAGGTGACACTGTGGGCGGGGTCGAGTGCACAGGTGAGGCTGTGGGCGGGGTTTAGGTGCTGTGGGCGGGCTCTCCGTGCGGTGGGCGTGGCTGAGGCGGGTGGGCGTGTCCCGCAGGAAGCTGGACGCCTTCATCTACGACGCGGCCGTGCTGAACTACATGGCCCGCAAGGAGGAGGGCTGCAAGCTCGTCACCATCGGCTCGGGCAAGGTCTTCGCCTCCACCGGCTACGGCATCGCCCTGCAGAGGGGATCCCGCTGGAAGCGCCCCGTGGACCTGGCCCTGCTCCAGCTCCTGGGGGACGGTGGGTTGGGGGGTCTCTGAGGGGGTCTCTGAGGGGGTTTTGGGGGGTCGTTGGGGGGGCTTTTGGGTCCCCACGGCATCGCCCTGCAGAGGGGATCCCGCTGGAAGCGCCCCGTGGACCTGGCCCTGCTCCAGCTCCTGGGGGATGGTGGGTTGGGGGGTCTCTGAGGGGGTTTGGGGGGTCTCTGAGGGGGTTTTGGGAGTCGTTGGGGGGTTTTGGGGGGGTCTTTGGGAGGTTTTGGGTGTCCTGGAGAGGTTTTGGAGGGTCTTTGGAGGCTTTGGTGGTCCTGGGGGGTGTCTTCACTTTTTGGGATGTGACTCCCAATCCACCCCCTGAGATGCCCCAAACCCCCTGAGATGACCCCAAACCCCCCGAGATGCCCCCCAAAGCCCCTGAGATGCCCCCCACGATGCCCCAACCCCCCCAAGATGCCCCCCAAACCCCCTGAGATGCCCCCAACCCCCCTGAGATACCCCCTGACATGCCCCAAACCCCCTGAGATGCCCCCAAACCCCCTGAGATGACCCCAAATTCCCCAAGATGCCCTTCAAACCCCCCGAGGTGCCCCCAAACCCCCTGAGATACCCCCCGACATGCCCCCCGACATGCCCAAACCGCCCGAGGTGCCCCGAAACCCCCCAAGATGCCCCCAACCCTTCTGAGATGCCCCTCAAACCCCCCGAGATGCCCCTCAAACCCCCCGAGATGCCCCTCAAACCCCCCAAGATGCCCCCCGAGGTGCCTCAAACCCCCCGAGATGCCCCTCAAACCCCCCGAGATGCCCCCCAGGCCCCCCTGACCCCTCTCCCGTGGCGCCTGGCAGATGAGATCGAGATGCTGGAGCGGCTCTGGCTGTCGGGGATCTGCCACCAGGAGAAGCTGGAGGTGATGAGCAGCAAGCTGGACATCGACAACATGGCCGGGGTGTTCTACATGCTGCTGGTGGCCATGGGGCTGAGCCTGCTGGTCTTCGCCTGGGAGCACCTGGTGCACTGGAAGCTGCGGCACCTGGGCACGCCCGGGCGGCTGCGCTGCCTGCTGGCCATCAGCAGGGTACGGGGACACGGGGGGACACGGGGGGACACGGGGGGTGTGGGGACATCAGGGACATCGGGGGGACACGGGGGGTGTGGGGGCATCGGGGACATCGGGGGGTGTGGGGACACGGGGACATGGGGGGACATTGGGGACACGGGGGGTGTGGGGGCATCGGGGACATTGGGGGGACATTGGGGGTGTGGGGACACGGGGACATGGGGGGACATTGGGGACATGGGGGGACATTGGGGACACGGGGGGTGTGGGGGACATTGGGGACATTGGGGGGACATTGGGGGATGGGGGGACACTGGGGACATTGGGGGATGGGGACATCAGGGACACCGGAGATGTGGGGACACTGGGGATATGGGGGGGATGGGGGACATGGGGGACATTGGGGATACTGGGGGTCATTGGGGGATGTGGGGACATTGGGGGGTTTGGGACATTGTGGGGTGTGGGGACACTGGGGACATCGGGGGGACACGGGGGGTGTGGGGACACGGGGACATTGGGGGGACATTGGGACATGGGGGGTGTGGGGACACGGGGACATGGGGGGACATGGGAGGACATGGGGGGTGTGGGGACATTGGGGACACTGGGGGGTTTGGGACATTGGGGGTGTGGGGACATTGGGGACACTGGGGACATTGGGGACATCAGGGGGGTGGGACATTGGGGATTGGGGGGACATGAGAGGACACGGGGACACTGAGGCACGTGGGGACAGGCTGGGGACACGCAGTGCCACCGTGTCCCCTGTGTGTGTGTCCCCCCCCCCCCCCCCAGGGCATGTACAGCTGCTGCAGCGCCGAGGACCCCCCCACGCCCCCCCACGCCCTGCGCGCCCCCTGCGCGGCCCCGCCGCCCCCCACCCCCCCCGCCCTGCCCACGCCCACCCCCCCCCGCGACCGCCGCCCCCCCCCCGAGCGCTGGCGCCCCCCCCGCACGCCCCCCCCGCCCCGCCGGGGCCCCCCCGACTCCTTCCACCGCTTCTACGGCCCCATCGAGCCGCAGGGGCTCAGCCGGGGGGGCGCGGGGGGGCCCTGCCCACGCTCCCCGCCCCCCCGCACGCCCCCCGCCCGCTACGCGCCCCCCCCGGAGCCCTTCACCCCGCCCTGGCCCCGCCGCGCCCCCCGAGGCCTCTACGAGGCTCTGGGGGGGCCCCGGGACGACCCCGACCCCCCCTTCGCCTACGCGCGCTTGGCCTACGAGGACGAGCGCAGCCCCCCCGCGCCCCCCCGCGAGCGGCCCCGCCGCCCCCCCCGCGGGGCCGGGGTCGGGGTCGGGGTCGGGGTCGGGGGTGGGGGTGGTGGGGGGGGGGCGGACCCCGAAACGCAGCCGCTGCTGCGGCCCCGCCCCCACCTGTGCCGGGGGCACCCCCCGCACCTGGCGGCGCCCCCGGGCCCCCCCCCGGGGCTGTACCCCGACATCTCCGACTCGGACTCGGAGGGCTGCGAGGCCGCCCCTCCCCCCCCGCCGCCTCCCCCGCCCCCCCCCGGCCCCGCCCCCCCCCCGTGCTGGTGCGCGCCCCCCCCCCACGCCCACCCCCCCTATTTCTGCACCGTCCCGGGCCGCGAGCGGGGCCCCCCCGGGCCCCCCCCGGGGCGCTGCTGGTCGGCCGAGAAGCTGGGGGGGCCCTGGGGAGGGGCGGGGGGCGGCGGCTGGGGGGGCAGCCTGGAGTTTTTGGGGGGTCCCCCCCTGCCCCCCCCGCACTACGCGCCCCTCCCCCCCCCGCCGCCGCCGCCCCTCCCCCGCTGCCGCAGCTGCTCGGCCGAGCGGCTCCGGGACTGGGAGGGGGGGGGGCGGCTCTGGGGGCCCCCCCCGGGCTATTGGGGCGGGGGTCCCTGGGGCGGGTTTTGGGGGGCGCCCCCCCCCGCGCCCCGCCGCCACGGCCCCGCCCACTGCGCGCGCCGCCCCCCCCCGGCCTCGCGCAGCCTCGAGGACCTGAGCGCCTGGGGGGGGGGGGGAGGGGCCTGGGGGGGGCTCTGGGGGGGGGCGGGGCTTTGGGGACCCCCCCTCCCCCACAGCCCCCGGGGGGGGGCCCCGTCCCCTCCCCCACCCCCCCACCACAGCTGCGGGGGGGGGCGCGGGGGGGCGGAGCCGCTGGGGGCGCGGAGAGGCTCCGCCCACTTCTCCAGCCTCGAGTCCGAGGTATGACCGGGGGGGGGGGGACAGGGGGGGACAGAGGGGACATCCCTGGGGACACCCCTGGGGACACCGGAGACACCCCTGGGACAGAGGGGACATCCCTGGGGACAGAGGGGACACCCCTGGGGACACCCCTGGGGACACCGGAGACACCCCTGGGACAGAGGGGACATCCCTGGGGACAGAGGGGACACCCCTGGGGACACCCCTGGGGACACCCCTGGGACAGAGGGGACACCCCTGGGACAGAGGGGACACCCTGGGGACACCCCTGGGGACACCCCTGGGACAGAGGGGACATCCCTGGGGACACCCCTGGGACAGAGGGGACACCCCTGGGACAGAGGGGACACCCTGGGGACACCCCAGACACCCCCAGAAACAGAGGGGACACCCCAAGGACGCCCTGGGGACACCCCTGGGGACAGAGGGGACATTCCTGGGGACACCCTTGGGGACACCCCGGACACCCCCACGGCCCCCGGGGAGGCGCCGGTGGCCCCCGCGGTGACAGCGAGGACACGGAGGGGCCCCCCCGGCTCCTGAGGTGACACCGGCGAGGACAAGGACACGGTGGGTGGCAGCTGGTGTGACAGCGGGGACAAGGACAGGGACACGGAGGGTCCCTGTGGCCGTGCGGTGACACCGAGGAGGAGGAGGAGGAGGACGATGTCACCCGGGTGACACCGGCAAGGACAGCGAGGACAAGGCCAGGTCCCCATGGAGTGGCACCCACAAGGACCCGCGGTGACAAGGACAAGGACAAGGACACGACCCCGAGGCAGCCACGGGGACTTGTGGCACTCGTGGGGACAGCGGGGACAAGGACAGGTCCCCATGAGGTGACACCAGGAGGACAAGGACAGGTCCCTGTGGCACCGAGTGACAACGAGGACAACGATCACAAGGTCCTTGTGGCCTCGGAGGTGACACTGGTGGGGACAAGGACACCCCTTGTGGCACCGAGGTGACAAGGATGGGGACAGTCCCCGCAGCGTCACCAGGGAGGACAAGGACAAGGACAGCTCGGTGGCACCGAGGTGACAGGGATGGGGACAGTCCCCACAGCGTCACCAGGAAGGACAAGGACAGGTCCCCGCTGAGGACACGTTTTGTCCCCTCGTCCCCAAAGTGCCACCACGAACAAGAGCCGTGTCACCGCGTCCCCAAGGGTGACACCACGGCCACCAACAGAGCCCCAGGGGACAGCTCGGGGTGTCCCTGTCCCTGTGGGTGACGCTGTGACCCCGTGGGTGACACCAACCAATGCCTGTCCCCACGGGTGACACCACATCCCTGCGGGTGACACTGACCCCGCAGGTGACACTGTGACCCCATAGGTGACACCACGTCCCTGAGGGTGACATCAAATCCCTGTGGGTGGCACCGTGACCCCATAGGTGACACCATGTCCCTGTGGGTGACACTGTGACTCCGTGGGTGGCACTGTGACCCCCTGGGTGACCCCACGTCCCTGTGGGTGACACCACATCTCCGTGGGTGGCACTGTGACCCAGTAAGTGACACCACACCCCTGTGGGTGACCCTGTGACCCCACTGGTGACACTATGACCCCACGGGTGACCCTGTGACCCCACGGGTGGCACTGTGACCCCACAGGTGGCACTGTGACCCCGCAGGTGGCACTGTGACCTCACAGGTGACCCTGTGACCCTGCAGGTGACACTGTGACCCCATGGGTGACCCTGTGACCCCGCAGGTGACCCCCCCCGCCACGGAGGCCACGCCCGGTCCCCGAGGGTGACACTGTGACCCCCCCCCAGAGCCCCCGAGGACGCCACGGCGTCCCCTCCCCCCCCAGCCGTGGGGGTGACACCGTGCGGGTGTTGGGGACACTCCTGTCCCCCCCGCGCCGTGGGGGATGGGCTGGCACCATCCGCTGTCCCCTCCCCCGCCCCGCCGCTGCTGTCGTTTTTAATTAATGAATTAATTAATTAATTAATTAACGGGGGGGGGGGGGGAGGGGGGAGACGAAACTGTGAGTGACGGTGACACCGTGACATCGCCACACCGCGACTGTGATCCCGGGGCCACCCGCGGGCCCTGCGTCCCCTCCCCCACCCTGTCCCTGTCACCCCCCCCCCCGTGTCCCTGTCACCCCCCAATGTCCCTGTCACCCCCCAATGTCCCTGTCACCCTGTCCCTGTCACCCCCCCAATGTCCCTGTCACCCCCCCGTGTCCCTGTCACCCCCCCCATGTCCCTGTCACCCTGTCCCTGTCACCCCCCCAATGTCCCTGTCACCCCCCCGTGTCCCTGTCACCCCCCCGTGTCCCTGTCACCCCCAATATCCCTGTCACTCCCCCATGTCCCTGTCACCCCCCAATGTCCTTGTCACCCCTCCATGTCCCCCCTGCCACCCCCACGTGTCCCTCTGTCCCCCCCAATGTCCCTGTGTCCCTGTTGCCCCCCCCATGTCCCCAATGTCCCTGTGTCCCCCCCAGAATCCCTGTCACCCCCTAATGTCCCTGTGTCCCCCTTGGGTCCCCCCCATGTCCCTGTGTCCCCCCCTTATCCCTGTCACCCCCAATGTCCCCAGGCCCCCCCCCAATGTCCCCGTGTCCCCCAGCCCCGCCCATCCAATAAAGCTTTTCTATTCCTGCTCCAGCCACGGCCAGAGGGACAGAGGGACACGGGAGGGGACAGAGGGACACGGGAGGGACAGAGGGGACAGAGGGACACGGGAGGGACAGAGGGACACGGGAGGGGACAGAGGGACAGAGGGACACGGGAGGGACAGAGGGGACAGAGGGACACGGGAGGGACAGAGGGACACGGGAGGGACAGAGGGGACAGAGGGACACGGGAGGGGACAGAGGGACAGAGGGACACGGGAGGGGACAGAGGGGACAGAGGGACACGGGAGGGACAGAGGGACACGGGAGGGACAGAGGGACAGAGGGGACATGGGAGGGGACAGAGGGGACACGGGAGGGGACAGAGGGACACGGGAGGGACAGAGGGGACAGAGGGACACGGGAGGGGACATGGGAGGGGACAGAGGGATGGAGGGGACACTGGGGACAGAAGGACAGAGGGACACGGGAGGGACACTGGAGGGGACACTGGGGTGGGAAAGAGGGGACAGAGGAGACATTGGAGAGGGGACACTGAGGCGCCACACACTGAAGGGGACACAGGAGGGGACACTGAGGCACCACACACTGGGGACCCTCCCCCCCCCCCAACCCCCTCCCCATTTTGAGGCCATTTCCACTTTTTTTTTTTTTTTGGTCACTTTTTATTTCGCGGCCGTTCAATTCCCCGCGTGAAAAAATAGCTCTGAGCCCCTCCCCCACCCCCCCCCGCGGGGCCCCCGCCCCTCCCCCACCCCCCGGGGGCCCCCCCGTTTGGCACAGCCCCTCCCCCCCCTTCCTGAGTCAGAGACCCCCCCCAAAACGGGGGGCACCCCCCCCCCAAAAAAAACAACCCCGGAGATGAGGGGGGGAGGGGGGATTGCACCGATCCCAGGGGAGGGAGGGGGGGGTCATGAATATTCATGAGGTGTTAATAAATAGTAATTAAAGGGGGGGGAGCTCGTTACAGCGCAGCCCAGGGGGGGAGGGGCTGGAGACCCTCCCCCCAAAAAGCACGAGGCGTCGGGGCCCCCCCAAACATGCAGCGAATTGGGGGGGGGGGGGGAAGGGAGCGGCCAGGGAGCAATTAGTCCTCATTAGCATCTAATTTGCATAGGAGTCATTGCATAAGGCTCCCGCCGCGCTGGGGGGGGGGGGGGGCTGGGGGAGGAGGGGACCCCGATAAATGGGGACCCCTCCCCGGGCAGGTTTGGGTTGATTCAGGGGGTTTTGGGGTTTTTTTGCATATTACAATAAATACCGGCGGGTCGGACATGCAGACATGCTGGTCGGGGCTGGGGCGCCCAGGGGGGCCCCACCCCCAAAACTGCCGCCCCCAGGGACCCCCCCGGGGGGGGAGAACAGGTTTGGGGGGGTCCCGGCCCCCCCCAAAGGGGGCAAGGCCTGTTTTGGGGGCTCTGGCCTAGTCCCGTTACCATGGAAACGCAGCCTGGCCTCGCAGTGAAGGCTCAGGCCTGCTCCTGTTACCATGGAAATGCAGCCTGGCCTCGCAGTGAAGGCTCAGGCCTAGACTCATTATCATGGAAACGCAGCCTAACCTCAAAGTGAGGACTCAGGCCTGCTCCTGTAGCCATGGAAACACAGCCTGACCTCACAGTGAGGAGTCAGGCCTAGTCTCATTACCATGGAAACACAGCTTGGCTTCACAGTGAGGGCTTAGGCCTATGCTCGTTACCATGGAAACACAGCCTGCCCTCGCAGTGAGGAGCCAGGCCTAGTCCTGTTACCATGGAAACACAACCTGTCCTTGCAGTAGAGCTCAGGCCTAGTCCCTGTTACCATGGAAACCCAGCCAGTCCTCACAGCAGAGCTCAGGCCTAGTCCTGTTACCATGGAAACACAGCCTGGCTTTGCAGTAGAGCTCAGGCCTAGTCCTGTTACCAGGGAAACAAAGCCTGGCTTTGCAATAGAGCTCAGGCCTAGTCCTGTTACCATGGAAACACAGCCAGTCCTCACAGTAGAGCTCAGGTCTAGTCCCTGTTACCATGGAAACACAGCCTGTCCTCACAGTGAGGAGCCAGGCCTAGTCCTGTTACCATGGAAACACAGCCTGCCCTCACAGTGAGGAGCCAGGCCTAGTCCTGTTACCATGGAAACACAGCCTGGCTTTGCAATAGAGCTCAGGCCTAGTCCTGTTACCATGGAAACACAGCCTGGCTTTGCAATAGAGCTCAGGCCTAGTCCTGTTACCATGGAAACACAGCCTGTCCTCACAGTAGAGCTCAGGCCTAGTCCCTGTTACCATGGAAACACAGCCTGTCCTCACAGTAGAGCTCAGGCCTAGTCCCTGTTACCATGGAAACACAGCCTGTCCTCGCAGTAGAGCTCAGGCCTAGTCCTGTTACCATGGAAACCCAGCCTGTCCTCACAGTAGAGCTCAGGCCTAGTGCCATTACTGTGGGAACACAGCCTGGCCTCACAGTAGGGCTTGACCTGCTCCTGTTACCATGGAAACAGCCGGATCTCACCGTGAAGGCTCAGGCCTTGTCCTGTGATCACAGAAATGTAGCCTGGCCTTGCAGCAGTACCTAGCCTAGTTCTGTTACCATGGAAACACAGCCGGACTTCAGAGTACTGCTCAGGCCTAGTCCAGTTACCATGGAAACAAAGCCTGCGACTGTAGTGAGGACCCTGGCTTGATCTTGTTACCATGGAAACAGAGCCTGGCCTTGCAGTAGTGTCTGGCCTAGTCCTGTTACCATGGAAACATGGAGTGGCCTTAGCCTAGTCCTGTTACCATGGAAATGAAGCCTGCACTAACAGTAGAGCTCAGGCCTAGTCCCGTTACCATGGAAACACAGCCTGGACTCGCAGTAGAGCTCAGGCCTAGTCCCGTTACCATGGAAACACAGCCTGCACTAACAGCAGTACTCAGGCCTAGTCCTGTTACCATGGAAACACAGGGTGGTTTTAGCCTACTCCTGTTACCATGGAAACCCAGCCTGGCCTCACAGTAAAGCTCAGGCCTAGTCCTGTTACCATGGAAACGCAGCCTGCCCTTGCAGTGAGGAGCCAGGCCTAGTCCTGTTACCATGGAAACCCAGCCAGTCCTCACAGCAAAGCTCAGGCCTAGTCCTGTTACCATGGAAACACAGCCTGGCTTTGCAATAGAGCTCAGGCCTAGTCCTGTTACCATGGACACAGCCGGATCTCACAGTGAAGGCTCAGGCCTTGTCCTGTTATGACAGAAATGTAGCCTGGCCTTGCAGCAGTACCTAGCCTAGTTCTGTTACCATGGAAACACAGCCGGACTTCAGAGTACTGCTCAGGCCTAGTCCAGTTACCATGGAAACAAAGCCTGCGACTGTAGTGAGGACCCTGGCTTGATCTTGTTACCATGGAAACAGAGCCTGGTCTTGCAGTAGTGTCTGGCCTAGTCCTGTTACCATGGAAACATGGAGTGGCCTTAGCCTAGTCCCGTTACCATGGAAACACAGCCTGCACTAACAGCAGTACTCAGGCCTAGTCCTGTTACCATGGAAACACAGGGTGGTTTTAGCCTACTCCTGTTACCATGGAAACCCAGCCTGGCCTCACAGTAAAGCTCAGGCCTAGTCCTGTTACCATGGAAACACAGCCTGTCCTTGCAGTAGAGCTCAGGCCTAGTCCTGTTACCATGGAAACACAGCCTGGCCTCGCAGTAGAGCTGAGGCCTAGTCCCGTTACCATGGAAACGCAGCCTGAACTCATAGTGGGGCCAGTTTGCCCCCTTCTCCCCCACTTTTGGGGTGACGGTGCCACCACAGGGGGACGGGGGGGACACCCGGGCAGGGCCCTACCTCCACCGTCGTCCTCCGCCATCGGCGCGTCCGGCGGCTCCAGTTATTGCTTGGGGGGGTGTGGGGAGCCCAGGAGAGAGGACACACGGCGGGGGGGGGGGGGGGGACATGGGGGACACACACAGGGCAGACACAGGGTGAGGTGACACCAATTTAGGTGGGGGGGGCTCCCCAAGTCCTGAGTGATCATGGAGGGGGGGCGACACACGGGGTGGGGAACGACAAGGACGCCCAAACCCCCCCCAAAACAAGGGGTGGGCTTGGAGGGACCCCAAATTTGGGGGGGGACACCCAGTCCAGAAAGTGCAGTGCAGCCTTTGGGGTGACATCGGGGCAGGGGGGGGCCCCCCTCGTCACCCCCTTTCACAGTCTCTTAGGGGGGCACCCCTCCCTTTTAGGGGGGCTCCAACCCCTTTTAGGGGAGGAGGAGGAGGGGGGGGTGGGGTGTCCCCAAAATCACCCCCCCCCCGTGCCGGGGTGCCCCCTCCCCCCATTGCCACTGATGAGTTTTTCCCGTTTCTCCCCCAAATCCCGCGCCGGGGGGGGGGGGGGGGGGGGGCAGGGAAAGGGGGTGGGGGAGGGGTCGCGCCCCCCTCCCCCCCTCAGAGGATGGAGGGGATGGGGGAGCGGGGGCGCCGGGGGGGGCTGGGGGAGCTGAAGGGGGGCGCGGCGGGGGCCACCCGCACCCCCGTGATGCTGTTGAGGCTCCGCGACTTCTCGTAGCCTTGGGGGGGGAGACACAAATTGGGGGGGGGGGGAGGTCAGTACCCCCAAAAACCCCCTCAGCCCCCCCCCTTGCATTTCCCAACCCCCCCCCCCCAAAATGGGGAAACCCCCCCCCCCAAAAAAAATGGGATCCCGCCCCTTCAAAAAATTTGGAGTCCCCCCAAAACCCCCCACCCCCACCAGCGGGATTTAGGGACCCCCCCCCCCCAACAAGGAAATGGGGACCCCCAGAGATTTGGGACGCCCCCAAAAGTTGGGGGACCCCATTATGGAGAGGGGGAGGGGAGCACCTCCAGTTCAGGACCCTCCTGCAAATTTGGGGTCCCCCCAGGAGCTGGGGGTGCCTCCCCAAAATTTGGGGATCCTCCCCCCCGGGGGGGTACTGAGGAGGCTGGGGGGGGGCAGGCACCCCCAAAAATGCCTGGGTGGGTCCCCAGGTGGTTTTTGGGGGACCCCAGATGTTTTTGGGGATTCCCAGGTGTGTTTTTTGGGGTTCCCGGGTGATTTTTGGGGTTCCGGGTACTTTTGGTGTTCCCAGTTTTTTTGGGGGGGTTCCTCGGTATTTTTTGGGATTCCCAGGTGTGGTTTTTGGGGGTTCCCGGGTACTTTTGGGGTTCCTGGGTATTTTTGGGGGTCCCCAGATGTTTTTGGGGATTCCCAGGTGTGATTTTTGGGGTTCCCGGGTATTTTCTGGGTTCCCAGGTGTGTTTTTTCGGGTTCCCAGGTGTGATTTTTGGGGTTCCCGGGTACTTTTGGGGTTCCCGGGTATTTTTGGGGGGGGGTCCCAGGTGCCGCCCCTCCCCCATTCCCCGGTGAAGCAGCGCCGCGGTGCGGGGGCGGGGATTGCGCATGCGCAGCGGTGCGAAGTGGGCGGGGCCTGTCCGCAAAAAGGGGCGGGGTTTAGCGCGGGGGGCGTGGCCAGGGTGAGGGCGCCCCCTCCCGGCTGACCTGCGGCGCCGTCGGGGCTCTCAGGCGGTGACGAGCGCTGGGGACAGAACGGGAGAGGGGAGGGGTCACCCGGGAGGGACCCCCGTGGGGACAGGGACCCCCTAATGGGGACAGGGACACCCGGGAGGGACCCCCGTGGGGACAGGGACACCCTAATGGGGACAGGGACACCCAAATGGGGACAGGGACACCCTGTTGGGACAGGGACACCCGGGAGGGACCCCCGTGGGGACAGGGACCCCCTAATGGGGACAGGGACACCCGGGAGGGACCCCCCTATGAGGATAGGGACCCCCTGTGGGGACAGGGACCCCCCAAATGGGGAGAGGGACACCCTAATGGGGACAGGGACCCCAAATGGGGACAGGGACCCCCGTGGGGACAGGGACACCCGGCAGGGACCCCCCTATGAGGATAGGGACCCCCTGTGGGGACAGGGACCCCCCAAATGGGGAGAGGGACACCCTAATGGGGACAGGGACCCCAAATGGGGACAGGGACCCCCTGTGGGGACAGGGACACCCTAATGGGGACTGGGACCCCCGTGGGGACAGGGACACCCGGCAGGGACCCCCCTATGAGGATAGGGACCCCCTGTGGGGACAGGGACCCCCTGTGGGGACAGGGACCCCCAAATGGGGACTGGGACCCCCGTGGGGACAGGGCCCCCCCCCAAATGGGGACAGGGACCCCTAATGGGGACAGGGACACCCGGAAGGGACCCCCGTGGGGACAGGGACCCCCTGTGGGGACAGGGACCCCCAAATGGGGACTGGGACCCCCGTGGGGACAGGGCCCCCCCCCAAATGGGGATAGGGACCCCAAATGGGGACAGGAACCCCCTAATGGGGACAGGGACACCCTAAGGGGACAGGGCCCCCCCCAAATGGGGATAGGGACCCCAAATGGGGACAGGGACACCCTAAGGGGACAGGGACCCCCCCCCCAAATGGGGACAGGGACCCCCCCCCAAATGGGGATAGGGACCCCAAATGGGGACAGGAACCCCCTAATGGGGACAGGGACACCCTAAGGGGACAGGGACCCCCCCCCCAAATGGGGACAGGGACCCCCGCCCCCCTTCGCATGGGCGGAGCCCCCCAGCCAGCCCCGCCCCTTGCACGCGCGTGTGCAAGGGGCACCCAGAGCCCCCCAGCGCCGGGGGGTCTGTGCAAGCTCCGCCCCCCCCAGTTCCCCCAGTTTGGGGGGTCTGTGCAAGCTCCGCCCCCCCCAGTTCCCCCAGTTTGGGGGGTCTGTGCAAGCTCCGCCCCCCCCAGTTCCCCCAGTTTGGGGGGGCTGTGCAAGCTCCGCCCCCCCCAGTTCCCCCAGTTTGGGGGGCTGTGCAAGCTCCGCCCCCCCCAGTTCTCCCAGTTTGGGCGAGGGGCGGAACTGGGAGGGACATGCAGGAGGGGGGAGGGAGGATTTGGGGACCCCCCCCCCAAGGGGTTTTGGGGTACCCTGGGGGGGTGTGGGGGGTTGGGGACCCCCAGGATTTGGGGTAACATTGGGGGGGGGGGTCCTGTAGATACCCCGGAAGGTTTTGGGGTGTCCAGGGGGGGGTCTGTAAACACCCCTGACAATTTTGGGGTGCCCGGGGGTGGGGATACCCACACTCCCAGGATATGGGGGGGGGTCTGTAGGGACCCCTGACACTTTTGGGGTGCTCGGGGGGGGTCTGTAGATACCCCGGAAGGTTTGGGGGGGGTCTGTAAGAACCCCTGACACTTTTGGGGTGACCGAGGGGGGCGATATCCACACTCTCAGGTTATGGGGGGGCTGTAAGCTCCCCGGACACTTTCGGGGTGCCGGGGGGGGGTCTGTAAGTACCCCAGACAGTTTTGGGGTGCCCCGGGGGGGGGATACCCACACTCCCAGGATATGGGGGGGTCTCTAGGCACCCCTGACACTTTTGGGGTGCCCGGGGGGGGATACCCACACTCCCAGGATATGGGGGGGTCTCTACGCACCCCGGACAGTTTTGGGGTGCCCAGGGGGGTCTGTAAGTACCCCAGACAGTTTTGGGGTGCCCGGGGGGGGATACCCACACTCCCAGGATATGGGGGGGTCTCTAGGCACCCCGGACACTTTTGGGGTGCCCCAGGGGGGTCTGTAAGTACCCCAGACAGTTTTGGGGTGCCCGGGGGGGGGATACCCACACTCCCAGGATATGGGGGGGTCTCTAGGCACCACGGACAGTTTTGGGGTGCCCCAGGGGGGTCTGTAAGTACCCCTGACACTTTTGGGGTGCCCGGGGGGGGATATCCGCACTCTCAGGTTATGGGGGGGGTCTCTAGGCATCCCGGACAGTTTTGGGGTGCCCGGGGGGGGATACCCACACTCCCAGGATATGGGGGGGTCTCTAGGCACCACGGACACTTTTGGGGTGCTGGGGGGCTCTGTAAGTACCCCAGACAGTTTTGGGGTGCCCCGGGGGGGGGATATCCACACTCTCAGGTTATGGGGGGGGTCTCTAGACACCCCGGACAGTTTTGGGGTGCCCCAGGGGGGGTCTCCCAGCACCCACCTTTGCGCAGGGGTCCCTCGGGGGGGGGCGCGTAGTCGGGCCCCAGCAGGAAGCAGGCTCGGTCGCGGCCGCAGCGCTCGCGGCCGCCCCCGGGCCCGGCGGGGGCGTTCGGGGGGCCCCCCCCGCGCTCCTCGGGGGACAGGGGCTGCTCGATGGGGGGACAATCCTCCTGCGCCAGCGCCGCCCGCCCCGCCTCCCCGTTGGGCCGCGATTCTGCACGGGGTGGGGAGGGGGGGGCGCCCAAATTGGGTTGGGAACCCCCCCCCCCCCTCCTCCTCCAGACACGGCCGGGCCGGGTGCGGAGGGGTTAAACCCGGCTTAAAATGTCCCCGGGTCCCGCCCAGCGAGCCCTGAGCGTTCAAATCCGCCCCGAAAGGAGGCGAATTCGCCGCAAAAATGCAAAAAAAAAAAAAAAAAAAAACCAAAAAAAATTTCCCTCCAAAATGCACCAAATCCCACCCCCAAAATATTCCAAACACTTCCCAAAATGCACTGAATACCCCCCCCCCAAAAAAGAACCCAAAGATATAGCAAAATATCCCCGCAAAATGCAACAAACTCGCCCCAAAAGAACCCAAAGATATATCAAAATATCCCCCAAAAATTCACCAGATTCCCCCTCAAAATATCCAAACACTTCCCAAAATGCAAAAAAATTCCCCCCAAAAGAACCCAAAGATATATCAAAATATCCCCCCCAAAATGCAACAAACTCACCCCAAAAGAACCCAAAGATATATCAAAATTTCCTCCCAAAATGCACCAAATCCCCCCCAAAATATTCCAAACACTTCCAAAAATATCCCTCTAAAATGCACCAAACTCACCCCAAAATATCCCAAACTGCCCCCCAAATAAACCCCCTAAAATGCACCAAATTCTCCCCCCAAATGTGCCAAATCCACCCAAAAAGCAAAAAATTCTCCACAAATTATCCCAAACACTTCCCAAAATATCCCCCCAAAATGCACCAAACTCTCCTCACAAAATATCCCAAATACTTCCCAAAATGCACCAAATTCCCCCCAAAATGCACAAATTTTCCCCAAAATGCACCAAACTCCCCCCAAAAATATCCCAAATTCCTCTCAAAATATCCCAAACACTTCTCAAAATATCCCCCCAAAATGCACCAAACTCCCCCAAATACTCCAAACTCCCCATAAAATACCCCAAACTACCCTCAAAACACACCAGCCCCCCAAAAATACTCCAAACTCCTCCCAATTTACCCCAAAATACTCCAAACTCTCCCCCAATCCCCAAAATATCCCCAAAATATCCTTAAAAAAATGTTCTCCCACATTATTCCCCCCGAAATCCACAAAACTCCCCCAAAATACAATCCCCATTATCCTCCCAAACCCCCCAAAAAATCCCTTGAAAATGCCCCCCCAAATCTGCTGAACTTCCCCAAAATACACCAATCCTCCCAAAATTCCCCCCAAATCCACCAAAACCTCCCAAAAAAACACCGAAACCGCTCCTCAAATCCACAAATTCCATCCCCCCCAAAATCCAAAGTCCCTCCAAAACCCCAAAATCACCGAGCCCTCCACAAATTCTAATCTTCCCCCAAAATCCACCAAAATTCCTTGAGAACCCCCTCCAAACTTCACCAAAATCCACTAAAATCTGCCAAAATCACCACAGATCTGTCCAAAATCCACCAGTACCCCCCAAAACTGAGCAAATTCCCCCCAAACTGTATCGCAATCCCCTAAATTTCCCTCCAAAACTCTCCCAAACTCTTCCACCCCGCCTAAAATCCACCAAATTCCTCCCCAACCTCTCCAAAACTCCCCCAAACGCCCCTCCAAACTCTACCAACCCCCCTAAAACCCCACTAATCCCACCCTAAACCCTACCAAGACCCCCTAAACCCCACTAAACCCAGCCCAAATTCTACAAACCCCCCCTAAACCCTACCAAGAGCCCTTAAACCCCACTAATCCCACCCCAACTATACCAACCCCCACTAAACCCCACTAATCCCACCCCAACTATACCAACCCCCACTAAACCCCACTAATCCCACCCCAACTATACCAACCCCCACTAAACCCCACTAATCCCACCCTAAACCGACCAAGACCCCTAAAACCTCATTAATCCCACCCCAAACCCCCTCCAAACTCTATCAAGCCCCCCTAAAACCCACCAAATACACCCCAAACTCTACCAACCCTGCCTAAACCCCACTAATCCCACCCCAAACTCTACTAATTCCCCTAAACCCCACTAATCCCACCGTAAAACCCTCTAAAACTCCATCAAACCCCCTCCAAACTCTACCAACCCCCCTAAAACCAACCCCAAACCCCGTCCGAACTCTAAAAACCCTCCCTAAAACCCCACTAATCCCACCCCAAACTGTACCAACCCCGCCTAAACACACCCCAAACTCTACCAACCTTCCCTAAAACCCCACAAAACCCACACTAAACTCTACCAACTCCCCCTAAAACCCCACCAAACCCAACCCTCCAAAACTGCCCCAAACTCCCTCCAAACGCTACCAACCCTCCCTAAACCCCACTAATCCCATCCAAACCCTACCATTCCCATCCAAACCCCACTAATCCCATCCCAAACCCCACTAATCCCATCCCAAAACCCACTAATCCCACCCCAAACTCTACCATGACCCACTAAACCCCACTAATCCCACCCCAAACCCCACTAATCCCACCCCAAACCCCACCAATCCCATCCCAAACCCCACCAATCCCATCCAAACCCCACCAACCCCACCCCAAACCCCACTAATCCCATCCCAAACCCCACTAATCCCACCCCAAACCCCACCAATCCCACCCAAACCCATCCAAACCCATCCAAACCATACCAAACCCCCCTAAACCCACCCCAAACCCCACCAATCCCACCCCAAACCCCACCAATCCCACCCCAAACCCCACCAATCCCACCCCAAACTCTACCATTCCCACCTAAACCCCACCAATCCCACCCAAACCCCACCAATCCCACCCCAAACCCCACCAATCTCACCCCAAACCCCACCAACCCCACCCCAAACCCCACCCTTTTGGGGGTGCCACTCACCGGCCCGGTTGATCTCCACCACCTCCTCCTGGGCCAGCGGACAGGCCGGCGGCCGGCGCGCGGCTCGGGGGCTGCCGGGGGCGTTGGGGCCGGAGCCCGGCGAGCCGTAGCCGGGCGAGCCGGGCTGGGGGGGCCTGGGGATGTGTTTGTTCTTCTTCTTGGGCAGCTTCTGCTTGGCCATGGCCAGCGAGTAGTACATGCCGAAGTTGTTGACGATGACGGGCACGGGCATGGCGATGGTCAGCACGCCGGCCAGCGCGCACAGGGCGCCCACCAGCATGCCCGACCACGTCATGGGGTACATGTCGCCGTAGCCCAGCGTGGTCATGGTCACCACGGCCCACCAGAAGCCGATGGGGATGTTCTTGAAGTAGGTGTGGCGCGAGCCGGTGACGTCGTCGGGGTCGGCGCCGATGCGCTCGGCGTAGTAGATCATGGTGGCGAAGATGAGCACGCCCAGGGCGAGGAAGATGACGAGCAGCAGGAACTCGTTGGTGCTGGCGCGCAGCGTGTGGCCCAGCACGCGCAGCCCCACGAAGTGCCGCGTCAGCTTGAAGATGCGGAGGATGCGCACGAAGCGCACGACCCGCAGGAAGCCCAGCACGTCCTTGGCCGCCTTGGAGGACAGGCCCCGCAGCCCGACCTCCAGGTAGAAGGGCAAGATGGCCACGAAGTCGATGATGTTGAGGCTGCTCTTGATGAAGTCGCGCTTGTCCGGGCAGAAGCTGACGCGCATGAGGAACTCGAAGGTGAACCACACCACGCACAGCCCCTCCACGTAGGTGAGGAAGGGCTCGGTCTCCACCTCCACGGCCACCTGCGTGCCCGTCTCGTTGCCCGTGGTCACCGTCTCGGTCTTGTTGATGACGCGGTTGAAGGCCTCGTGCGTCTCCAGGCAGAAGGTGGTGATGGAGATGAGGATGAAGAAGAGCGAGGCGAAGGCCACGTACTGGGGCGGGGCAGAGGGGCGAGGTCAGGGCGGGGGGGCCGAGACCCCCCCCCCCCGGAAAAGCCACGGATGGAGCCCCGCGGGGGAAGCAGGGAGGGGGGAACGGGAATTTGGGGTTCTGACCCCCCCGCACCAAATCATTGACACCCCCATAAGTTCATGGGGGGGCTCCTTTGTTTGAGTGCTGACCCCCCCAAATCATTGACATCCCCCAAAATGCCCCAGACTGACCCCCCCAAAACACTGACACCCCAAAATGCCCCAGACTGACCCCCCCCAATCACTGACACCCCCATAAATTCATGGGGGGGGCTCCTTTGTTTGAGTGCTGACCCCCCCCAAATCACTGACATCCCCCAAAATGCCCCAGACTGACCCCCCCCAAATCGTTGACACCCCCATAAATTCATGGGGGGGCTCAGCTGAGTTCTGACCCCCCAAATCATTTACACCCCCCAAAATGCCCCAGACTGACCCCCCCAAATCACTGACACCCCCAAAATGCCCCAGACTGACCCCCCCAAATCACTGACACCCCCAAAATGCCCCGGACTGACCCCCCCAAATCACTGACCCCCCTCAAAATCCCCCAGACTGACGCCCCCCCCCATATAATGAGGGAGGGGGGACACGGGGGGACACAGGTGACACCTGGGGGGGGCTTGGGGACATGGAGGGGGGGGCACAAAGGGGGACACCCAGGCAAGGAAGGTTTGGGGACATTTGGGGGGGGGGGTGCAGGGGACACCGGGGGGGGGGCACAAGTTGGATGGGGGGGGTTTGGGGACATCTTGGGGGGGTTACAGAGGGTTGGGGACACGGGGGGGACACGGGAGGGTTTGGGGACATCTTGGGGGGGTTACAGAGGGTTGGGGACACGGGGGGGGTTGGGGACATCTTGGGGGGGTTACAGAGGGTTGGGGACACGGGGGGGGGTTGGGGACATCTTGGGGGGGTTACAGAGGGTTGGGGACACGGGGGGGGGTTTGGGGACATCTTGGGGGGGTTACAGAGGGTTGGGGACACAAGGAGGGGGTTGGGGACATCTTGGGGGGGTTACAGAGGGTTGGGGACACAAGGAGGGGGTTTGGGGACATCTTGGGGGGGTTACAGAGGGTTGGGGACACAAGGAGGGGGTTTGGGGACATCTTGGGGGGGTTACAGAGGGTTGGGGACACGGGGGGGGGGGGACACGGGAGGGTTTGGGGACATCTTGTGGGGGGGGGCAGGACAATATTTAGGCCATGGGGGGGGGGGGGCGGAGATATTTGGGGACATCGTGGGGGGACACAGGGGACACGGGCGGGGGGGGGATCTAGGCCAGGCGGGGGGTTTGGGGGACACAGGGGACAGCGGGGGGGATGTGGGCCAGGCTGGGGGGGGGGGCGATTTAGGCCACGCGGGGGGGGGGGGGGGGGTGACATGGAGGGAGGGGGCCCCGAGGGGGGGGGGGGGGGGAGGGGATGTAGGACAGGCCGGGGGGGGGGGGGGAGGGGGCACCGCAGTGCGGTCCCGCCCCCCCCCCCGGCCCCGCTGCGGCAGGATCGGGGCCAGCGGCTGCGGGGGAGGGGGGGGGACAGCGGGGACATCGAGGGGGGGGCGTTTGGGGACACGGGGGGGGGGGGGACACAGGCACAGAGGATCGCCCCCCCCCCCCTCCGCGTCCCCGTGTCCTCCCATCACCCCCCCCACCGTGTCCCCCCCCCCCCCCCCACCCCTCCCCGCGCCCGTCCGGTGTCCCCTCAAAGCCACCCCCAAAGTCCCCTCAGTGTCCCCAATGTCCCCCCCACCCCCCAAATATTTCTGACCCCCCCCCCGAGTGCCCTCAAAGCCCCCCCAAATCAACTCAGAGCCCCCCAAGGCCCCCCTGACCCCCCTAAACCCCTCAGAGACCCCCAAATCTCCTCACAGACCCCAAAACCCACTCGGAGACCCTCAAATTTCCTCACCGACCCCAAAACCCACTCGGAGACCCCCAAATCTCCTGACAGACCCCCTGAACGCCCTCAAAGATGCTCTAAAACCCCTCAGACACCCCCAAAACTCAGCCAGAGCTCCTCTAAACCCCTCACAGCGCCCCTAAACCCCCTCAGACAGCACTCAACCCCCCCCAGGCCCCCTAAATCCCCTCAGAGACCCCCTAAATCCCCTCAAAGATCCCTTAAAACCCTCACAGAGCCCCAAATCGCCCTCAGAGATGTTCCAACCCCTCTCAGAGCCCCCCGAAATCCCTTCAGGGCTGCCCCAAAACCCTCCCAGCTGCCCAAGAGCCCGTCAGAGCCCCCCTAGACCCCCTCAAAGACCCCCTAAACCTCTTGGGAAGTGTCTTAATCCCCTCACGGACCCCCCCAAACCCCCTCAAAAAATGCCCTAAACCCCCTCAGAGCACCCCAAGAGCCTCTCAGAGCCTTCTTAAACCTGAGAGATTCCCACAAAATCCATTTAAACCCCTCAGATACGCCCTAAACCCCCTCAGAGCCCCCCGAGACCCCCTCAGAGATGCCCCAAAGCCTCTCACAGACCCCTTAAATCCCCTCACATCCCCCCTAACCCTCTGCACCCTCAAAATCACTTTAACACCCCCCCGAACTCCCTCAGGGATGTCCTTAACTCCCTCAGACATCCCCAACTCCCCTCTGGAGCGTCCTAAACCTTCTCAGGACCCCCCTAAACTCCCTCAGAGATGCCCCAAACCCTTCAGAGCCCCCCAAGACCCTCTCAGAGCCCCCTTAAAGTCACATTCCCCCCTAAACCACCTCAGATCCCCCCAAGACCCTGACAGAGATGCTCTGAACCCCTCACATCCCTCCTAAACCCCTCCAGAATTCACTTTAATTCCCTTAAAACCCCCCCTAAAACCTTTTAATTACCCTACCCCCCCTGAGACCCCTCACATCTCCCCTCAGAGCCCCCCGAACCCTCTCACAGCGCTGTTAAACCCCCTAAAACCCCTCCGAGGTGTCCTAAACCCCCTCAGACACCCTTAAACCCTCTCACAAGCCCCCAGGCTGCCCTCAGGGCCTCCCCTAAAACTCGTCAGTCACCTTTAAACACTCCGGCATCCCCTCAGGATCGCCTCAGAGATGCCCTAAACCCCCCTAGAGCTCCCCCAAATCCCCTCGCAGCCCCTCTGAACCCCCTCAGAGATGCCCCAAACTCCTCTGGAGCTCCCCCAACCTTCCTAAACCTCGTTAGAGCCCCCCTAAACCCCCTCAGAGAGGCCTTAAAGCCCTCACAGCCCCTCAGGACTCCTTCAGAGGTGCCCTAAACCCCTTTAGGATCTCTAAACCCCCTCACAGCCCCTCAGGACCCCCTCAGAGGTGCCCTAAACCCCCTCAGAGGTGCCCTAAACCCCTCTAGAGCACCCTAAACCCTTTCACCACCCCTCAGCCCCCCCCTCAAAAATGCCCTAAACCCCTCTAAAACCCCCGAGACCCTTCCAGGGCTGCTCCAAACGCCTCTAAAACCCCCTAAAAATGCCCTAAACCCTTTCAGGGCTGCTCTAAACGCTTCTAAAGCTCCCCAAACCCCCTCAGAAATGCCCTAAACCCCTCTAGAGCCCCCTTAAAGTCCCCAAGACCCCGCCAGGGCTGCTCTAAATGCCTCTAAAGCCCACCCAGACCCCTCAGAAATGCCCTAAACTCCTTCAGGGATGCTCTAAATGCCCCTAAAGCCCCTCTAAACCCCCTCAGAAATGCCCTAAACCCCTCCAAAGCCCCCAAACCTCCTCAGAGCTGCTCTAAACCCCTCTAGAGCCCCATTAAACCCCCAAACCCCCTCAGAGCTGCTCTAAAGCCCCCGAAACCCCTTCAGGGTTGCTCTAAACCCCTCCAGAGCCCCTCAGGACCCCCTCAGAAATGCCCTGAACCCCCTCAGAGCTGCCCTAAACCCCTCTAGAGCCCCCTTAAAGCCCCCAAGACCCCTTCAGGGCTGCTCTAAACGCCTCTAGAGCCCCCTTAAGCCCCCAAACCCCCTCAGAGCTGCCCTAAACCCCTCTAGAGCCCCCTAAAATCCCCCAAAACCCCTTCAGAGCTGCTCTGAAGCCCCTCCAAACCCCCTCAGAAACGCCCTAACCCCCCTCACACCCCCCCCCCATAACCTCTCTAACTCCATCCCAGAACCCCTCCCCACACACACACGCACACAAACCCCTCACCCTGGCCATCCGCGACGAGTAGGGATCCTCGAAGAGCGCCCAGAGCCGCGGTCGCCACCGCCGCCACCAGCTGGCCGGCCGGCCCTCCTCCAGGCACAGCCGCTTGGGCTCGGCGGGCTCGGGCGGCCCGGGCCCCTCGGGGCTCTCGAAGCTGTCCAGGGCCTCCTCGGCGTCGCGGTGCTGCCGGTAGTTCATCCAGCAGCACGCCTCCACGTCCGTCTCGTCGATGCCCCAGAAGGCGAGCTCCTCCTCGAAGAGCGGCCCGCACACGTCGGCCGGGCAGTGCAGCTTGCCGGTGCGGTAGTAGTTGAGCACGTAGGCGAACACGGCGGGGTGGCGGTCGAAGAAGAACTCGCCGGCGCCGGCATCGTAGTCGAAGCGGGCGGCGGCGCCCGGCTCGGCCAGCCCGGCCAGGCGGGTGCCGGGCAGCGTCTGCAGGGTGCTGCGGTAGGTCTCGTGGCGGACGCCGCCGACGTTGATCACCACCTTGTCGCGCTCGGCTTGCCAGCCCATGGCGAGAGTCGCGACGGGAGGAGGGGGCGAGAGTCGCGATAGGAGGAGGAGGGGGCGAGGGGAGGGAGAGGGGACGGCGGGTGCCGCATCCCGGCGCGGCGGGGAGGGCGCGGGGGGCGCAGGCGCGGCGGGGACGCGCCCACACTGAGGGGAGGGCACGCCCACCGTGAGGGGAGGGCACGCCCACCGTGAGGGGAAAAGCCCGCCTTTATGGAAGCCACGCCCACCGTGAGGGGAGGGCACGCCCACCGTGAGGGGAGGGCACGCCCGCCGTGAGGGGAAAAGCCCGCCTTTATGGAAGCCACGCCCACCGTGAGGGGAGGGCACGCCCACCGTGAGGGGGAAAGCCCAAATTTATTGAAACCACGCCCACCGTGAGGGGAGGGCACGCCCACCCCGTGGGGGAAAGCCCAAATTTATGGAAATCACGCCCACCGTGAGCGATGGGCACGCCCAATCTGAGGGGGAAAAGCCCGCCTTTATGGAAGCCACGCCCACTGTGAGGTGAGGGCACGCCCACTCTGAGGGGGAAACCCCAAATTTATTGAAATCACGCCCACCGTGAGGGCAGGACACACCCACCGTGAGGTGAAAAGCCCAAATTTATGGAGACCGCGCCCACCGTGAGGGCAGGACACGCCCACCGTGAGGTGAAAAGCCCAAATTTATGGAGACCACGCCCACCGCGAGGGGAGGACACGCCCACACAAACGGAAAGGCCCACCTTGATTGAAGCCACGCCCACCGTGCCGGAAAAGACACACCCACAAACGAGGCGGGGAAGCCCACCGAGGGAGACCACGCCCATTTATCTGACACCACGCCCACGCAGGTGTCGAGAGCCCGCCCACTGGAATAGCCCCACCCCTAAGAGGCGAAGCCACGCCCATTTAGACTGGGGGGATGGGGGGCAGGGGGAGCTCGGGGTTACTGGGAGCACTGGGAGGAAAACGTCACAGGGGTCTGGGGGCTTCTGGGATCTACTGGGATGAACTGGGACTGGGGAGGGGTCTCCACGCCCGGGGGGTCGTCCGAGGGAGGAGCCAGGACCAGGATCCCCCAAACCAGCGGCTTTATTGGAGACCCCCCCGCAAAAGGGGACCCCGACATCCAGGGGGTCCCGGAGAGGAGCCAGGTGACCCTGGGGTGACCCCGGGGTGACACCAGCAGGGTCCCAGGGTTGGGTGACCTTGAAGGACGCAGGTGTCCAGGAGGGTCACCTGAGGGGGGGGGGGGGGGGGGGTGACATCCAGGGCGTCCCCAAGGTCCTCTTGGGTTGGGTGGTCCCAGGGAGGACTCAGCCAGCCGGGGGTCACCGAGGTGTCCCCGAGGTGGCTGTCACCTGGGGTCACCCTGGTGTTGGGTGGTCCCGAGGTGTCCCCGAGGTGGCTGTCACTTGGGGACACCCAGGTGTCCAGGTGCAGTGTCACCAGGGGACACTCCGGTGTTGGGTGATCCCGAGGTGTCCCCGGGGTGGCTGTCACTTGGGGACACCCAGGTGTCGGGTGGTCCCCGGTGTCCCCGAGGTGGCTGTCACTTGGGGACCCCCAGGTGTTGGGTGGTCCCGAGGTGTCCCCGAGGTGGCTGTCACTTGGGGACACCCAGGTGTCCAGGTGCAGTGTCACTTGGGGACACCCAGGTGTCGGGTGGTCCCAAGGTGTCCCCAAGGTGGCTGTCACTTGGGGTCACCCTGGTGTTGGGTGGTCCCCGGTGTCCCCAAGGTGGCTGTCACCTGGGGTCACCCCGGTGTCCAGGTGCTCCCAGGGAGGACCCGCGTGTCCCAGTGGTCCCCAGCGTGTCCCAGTCATCCGGAGGTGTCCCCGGGGTGTCCCGGCGGTGTCCCGGGTGTCCCCGGGGTGTCACTTGCTGCGTGCCAGCCCCACGCGGTCGTGGTCGCGGTCGAAGACGGCGTAGTGGCCGGCGAGGAAAACGTCCCCGAGGATCCAGAGGGGCCCCGAGGGAACGGGCACGTCCAGGCCCATGAAGCCACTGATGCACACGGGGGAGCCCAGCTGGGACACCTGGGGGGACAGGGACACGGCGGGTGACAAGGGGGGACACGGGGACAAACCTGGGGACAGGGAGGAGGGTGGGGACCTGGGGACATGATGGACACGGGGACTTGGGGACAAGGGGGACAGAGTGAGGGGGTGACAAGGGGACAAACCTGGGGACAGGGAGGAGGGTGGGGACCTGGAATTGGGACACGAGGGACAGAGAGACTTGAGGACAGCATTATGGGGGTGACAAGGGGACAAACCTGGGGACAGGGAGGAGTGTGGGGACCTGGGAATGGGGACATGAGGGACACGGGGACTTGGGGACATGGGGGACAGAGTGAGGGGGTGACAAGGGGACATGGGGGACAAGGAGGAGGGTGAGGACCTGGGGATATGATGGACATGGGGACTTGGGGACAAAGGGACAAAGCTAGGGACAGGGAGGAGGGTGGGGACCTGGCAGTGGGGACATGATGGACATGGGGGACTTGGGGACAAAGGGACAAACCTGGGGACACAGAGGAGGGTGGGGACCTGGGAATGGGGACATGAGGGACACGGGGACTTGGGGACAAAGGGACTTGGGGACAGCGTGAGGGGAGTGACAAGGGGACATGGGGGACAAGGAGGAGGGTGGGGAACGGGGACTTGGGGACAAGGGGACAAACAAGCAGGAGGGTGGGGACATGAGGGACACGGGGACTTGGGGACAAGGGGACAGGGATGAAGGTAGGGATGGGGATGTGGGGACAGGGACGTGAGGGCAAGGGGACAAAAGACAGGGACATGGGGACATGGGGACAGCAAGGATGGGGGGAACTCAGGGGGACACATGAGGGAAAATGGGACAGGGGTGACACAGAGGACAGAGGTGACACAGAGGCGATAGGGGTGACATGAGAACAGGGGTGACACAGAGGGGACACAGGGGTGACACAGGGGCGACACAGAGGGGATGGGGGTGACATAGAGAGGACACAGGGGTGACACAGGGGTGACACAGAGGGGACAGGGGTGACACAGGGGTGACACAGAGATGACACAGAGGGGATGGGGGTGACATGAGAACAGGGGTGACACAGAGGGGACACAGGTGACACAGAGAGGACAGAGGTGACACAGGGGTGACACAGGGGTGACACAGAGGGGACAGGGGTGACACAGAGGTGACACAGGGGTGACACAGGGGTGACACAGAGGGGATGGGGGTGACATAGAGAGGACACAGGGGTGACACAAGGGTGACACAGAGGGGACAGGGGTGACACAGGGGTGACACAGAGGGGACACGGAGGGGACACAGGTGACACGGAGGTGACACAGAGGAGACACAGGGGTGACAGAGGTGACACAGGTGACACAGGGGTGACACAGAGGGGACACGGAGGGGACACGGGTGACACGGAGGTGACACAGAGGAGACACAGGGGTGACAGAGGTGACACAGGTGACACGGAGGGGACACGGAGGGGGCGGGGGTCCCACCTTGAGCACGTACTGCTGGGGGCTGAGCGTGAACCCTTTCCCGCTCAGGACGAAGGTGACGTTGGGCAGGGACGGGACCTTGTCACAATCCATCGTGTACTGGGGGAGGGGACACCGGCCTGACGACACGACCCCCACCCACAGGGGACCCCCGGATGTCACCCACCCCTCCCCTCCCCCCCCGCGAGGACACTCAGGGACCCCCACCCGAAGGGGACACTCAGGGACCCCCACCCAGGGGGTCCGAGGGGGTCGTGGGGGACACTCGGGGACCCCCACCCTAAGGGGACACTCAGGGACCCCCACCCTAAGGGGACATGGGGGATCGCGGGGGACAATCAGGGACCCCCAATGCCCCCCACCCGAATGGGACTGGGGGGACACTCAGGGACCCCCAATTGCTCCACCCGGGGGTCTGGGGGACACTCGGGGACACCCAGGGACCCCCAGTGCCCCCACCCGGGGGTCTGGGGGACACCCAGGGACACCCAGGGACCCCCGCTGCCCCCACCCGGGGGTCCGGGATGGGACTGGGGGACACTCGGGGACATCCAGGGACCCCCCAATGCCCTCAGACGGTGGTCTGGGGGGGTCGTTGGGACACTCGAGGACACCCAGGAACCCTCAATTCCCCCATCCGGAGGTCCGGGGGGTCGTTTGGGACACCCAGGGACCCCCAATATCCCCACCCGGGGGTCTGGGGGACACTCGGGGACACCCAGGGACCCCCAATGCCCCCACCCGGGGGTCCGGGGGGTCGTGGGGGACACCCAGGGACCCCCAATTGCTCCACCCGGGGGTCGGGGGGACACTCGGGGACACCCAGGGACCCCCAATTGCTCCACCCGGGGGTCGGGGGGACACTCGGGGACACCCAGGGACCCCCAATGCCCCCACCCGGGAGTCCGGGATGGTCTGGGGGACACCCAGGGACCCCCGCTGCTCCCACCCGGGGGTCGGGGCGGGGGTCGTGGGGGTCCGTACCTGCCCCTCCTCGGTGCGGAACCCCCCCAGCGCCCGGTGCAGCGCGTCCACCTCGGCGCTGGGCCCGGTGATCAGCGACGTCCCCGTGTCCACGATGGCCTCGCAGCCCCCCCTGCACAGGGGGGGGTCCCGGCACCCCACGACCCCCGGATCCCCCACGGACAGCCTGGGGGGAGGGGCACGGGGGGCGCTCAGAGGGGTCGGGGGGCATTTTGGGGGGGGTTTGGGGCAGTTTGAGGGGCCAGGGGGCACTTGGGGGGGGTCAGGGGGCATTTAGAGGGGTCAGGGGGCACTTAGGGGGGCTTTGGGGACACTCAGAGGGGTCAGGGGGCACTTGGGGGGCTCAGGGGGCATTTAGGGGGGTCAGGGGGCATTTAGGGGGGTTTGGGGGCAGTTTGAGGGGTCAGGGGGCATTTGGGGGGGTTTGGGGGCAGTTAAAGGAGTCGGGGGGCAGTTAAAGGTGTCAGGGGCAATTAAAGGGGTCGGGGGGCAGTTAAAGGGGTCGGGGGGCAGTTAAAGGGTCGGAAGATATTTGGGGGAGATCAGGAGGAATTTGGGGCATCTCAAAGGAATTCTGGGGTGGTTTGGGGGATCCAGGGGGATTTGGAGGGGGGGGGGGATTTTGGGAGGGTCCGAGGGGAATTTGGGAAGATCTTGGGGAATTTGGGGGGGGGGGGGTTCTGGGATGGCTCAGGGGGGATTTGGGGGGGTCTTGGGGAATCTGGGGGAGCGGATTTTGGGAGGTTTCAGGGGGATTTTGGGGGCGGGGGTCTTTGGGAATTTGGGGGAGAGGATTTTGGGAGGGTCCAGTGGGAATTTGGGGGGGGGGTCTTGGGGAATTCGGTGGGGGGGGGGGACTTTGGGGTGGTTCAGGGGGGATTTGGGGAAGTCTTGGGGAATTTGGGGAGATTCTGGGAGGGTTCAGGGGAATTTTTTTGGGGGGGGGTTGTCTTGGGGAATTTAGGGGAGGGGATTTTGGGGTGATTTGGGGGCGGGGGGTTTTGTGGGGTGTCTCACCTGTCCATGTGCACCTGCCAGTAGCTCTTTCGGGACACGGGGATGTACTCCAGGGGTCCCTCGAAGTGCTGCTCGTTGATGCCCCCCAAAAGCAGCTCCCCCCCGTCGCCCTCCGAGGCCCCGCTGCACCCCACGGGCAGAGTGGGGGGCGTCAGGGGGGGATTTGGGGGTCCCAGAGGGGATTTTGGGGGCCCCATGGGTGTCCCACAGGGGATTTCAGGGGGGATTTGGGGGTCCCACAGGGGATTTCAGGGGGGATTTGGGGGTCCCGGGGGTCCCAGAGGGGATTTGGGGGGTCCTAGGAGAGATTTCAGGGGGGATTTGGGGGTCCCAGAGGGGATTTGGGGGTCCCATGGGTGTCCCACAGGGGATTTCAGGGGGGATTTGGAGGTCCCAGAGGGGATTTTGGGGGTCCCATGGGTGTCCCACAGGGGATTTCAGGGGGGATTTGGGGGTCCCGGGGGTCCCAGAGGGGATTTTGGGGGTCCTATGGGTGTCCCACAGGGGATTTCAGGGGGGATTTGGGGGTCCCAGAGGGGATTTGGGGGTCCCATGGGTGTCCCAGAGGGGATTTCAGGGGGGATTTGGGGGTCCCAGAGGGGATTTTGGGGGTCCCATGGGTGTCCCAGAGGGGATTTGGGGGGGTCCCAGAGGGGATTTGGGGGTCCCAGAGGGGATTTGGGGGTCCTGGTGGGTCCCAGAGGGGATTTCAGGGGGGATTTGGGGGTCCCAGAGGGGATTTTGGGGGTCCTGGTGGGTCCCAGAGGGGATTTCAGGGGGGATTTGGGGGTCCCAGAGGTGATTTGGGGGTCCTGGTGGGTCCCAGAGGGGATTTCAGGGGGGATTTGGGGGTCCCAGAGGGGATTTTGGGGGTCCCATGGGTGTCCCAGAGGGGATTTCAGGGGGATTTGGGGGTCCCGGGGGTCCCAGAGGGGATTTGGGGGGGTCCTAGGAGAGATTTCAGGGGGGATTTGGGTGTCCCAGAGGGGATTTGGGGGTCCTGGTGGATCCCAGAGGGGATTTCAGGGGGGATTTGGGGGTCCCGGGGGTCCCAGAGGGGATTTGGGGGGGTCCTAGGAGAGATTTCAGGGGGGATTTGGGGGTCCCAGAGGGGATTTGGGGGTCCTGGTGGGTCCCAGAGGGGATTTCAGGGGGGATTTGGGGGTCCCAGAGGGGATTTTGGGGGGTCCCATGGGTGTCCCAGAGGGGATTTCAGGGGGGATTTGGGGGTCCCAGAGGGGATTTGGGGGTCCCATGGGTGTCCCAGAGGGGATTTCAGGGGGGATTTGGGGGTCCCAGAGGGGATTTTGGGGGTCCTGGTGGGTCCCAGAGGGGATTTCAGGGGGGATTTGGGGGTCCCAGAGGGGATTTTGGGGGGTCCCATGGGTGTCCCAGAGGGGATTTCAGGGGGGATTTGGGGGTCCCGGGGGTCCCAGAGGGGATTTGGGGGTCCCGGGGGTCCCAGAGGGGATTTGGGGGGGTCCTAGGAGAGATTTCAGGGGGATTTGGGGGTCCCAGAGGGGATTTGGGGGTCCTGGTGGGTCCCAGAGGGGATTTCAGGGGGATTTGGGGGTCCCAGAGGGGATTTTGGGGGTCCTGGTGGGTCCCAGAGGGGATTTCAGGGGGGATTTGGGGGTCCCAGAGGGGATTTTGGGGGGTCCCATGGGTGTCCCAGAGGGGATTTCAGGGGGGATTTGGGGGTCCCAGAGGGGATTTTGGGGGTCCCAGAGGGGATTTGGGGGTCCCAGAGGGGATTTTGGGGGTACCATGGGTGTCCCAGAGGGGATTTCAGGGGGGATTTGGGGGTCCCGGGGGTCCCAGAGGGGATTTGGGGGTCCCGGGGGTCCCAGAGGGGATTTTGGGGGTCCCATGGGTGTCCCAGAGGGGATTTCAGGGGGGATTTCGGGGTCCCAGAGGGGATTTGGGGGTCCCAGAGGGGATTTGGGGGTCCTGGTGGGTCCCAGAGGGGATTTCAGGGGGGATTTGGGGATCCCAGAGGGGATTTTGGGGGGTCCTATGGGTGTCCCAGAGGGGATTTCAGGGGGGATTTGGGGGTCCCAGAGGGGATTTTGGGGGTCCTGGTGGGTCCCAGAGGGGATTTCAGGGGGGATTTGGGGGTCCCAGAGGGGATTTTGGGGGGTCCTATGGGTGTCCCAGAGGGGATTTGGGGGGATTTGGCGTGCCCCCGTACCTGCGCAGGTAGAAGGAGAAGACGTTGTTGCGGAAGAGCCCCTGCTCCATCATGTTGTCGAAGACGGGCCGCGCGGGGCCGGCCGCGGCGCCGGGGTACGCCATGCCCAGCACGCCGTCGAAGCGCGCGGCCGCGAACGCCATCCCGGGCAGGGCCACGGCCTCGGCGAACGTCTGGTTGGCCACCGAGATGTTGGACACCTGCGTGGGGACGGGGACAGTGACACAGGGACAGTGACACAGGGACAGTGACAGTGACACAGGGACAGTGACACAGGGACAAAGAGACAGTGACAGTGACACAGGGACAGTGACAGTGACACAGGGACAGTGACACAGGGACAAAGAGACAGTGACATCGCCATGGCCACCGAGATGTTGGACAGCTGCGTGGGGACGGGGACAGTGACACAGGGACAGTGACACAGGGACAGGGACAGTGACACGGTGACACCACCTTGGCCAATGTCTGGTTTAACCCCACCCCCTCATTATCTTCTCATTGACCACGCCCCCACCGTGAGCGTGTCGGTGCTCAGGGAGCCCCAGGACCCCTCCCCAGGACCCCTCCCCAGGACCCCTCCCCAGGGACCCCAGCCCACCGTGAGCATGTCGGTGCTCAGGAACCCCCCAGGACCCCTCCCCAGGACCCCTCCCCAGGACCCCTCCCCAGGGACCCCAGCCCACCGTGAGCGTGTCGGTGCTCAGGAACCCCCCAGGACCCCTCCCCAGGACCCCTCCCCAGGGACCCCAGCCCACCGTGAGCGTGTCGGTGCTCAGGAACCCCCCAGGACCCCTCCCCAGGACCCCTGCCCAGGGACCCCAGCCCACCATGAGCGTGTCGGTGCTCAGGGAGCCCCAGGACCCCTCCCCAGGACCCCTCCCCAGGGACCCCAGCCCACCGTGAGCGTGTCGGTGCTCAGGAAGCCCCAGAGGCTGCCGCTGCCGTAGCTGATGGCGAAGGTGGTGCCGTTGGCGCGGTGGGTGCACGACAGCAGGGGCTGGTAGTGGCGGTGGAGCCCTGCGGGGACACGCCCACTCGCCTCAGACCACGCCCACTCGCCTCAGACCACGCCCATTCACCAGAGCCTGCTCCCACACAGGCCCCGCCCCCCAGACCACGCCCCTGTCAAAGCCCCGCCCCTCCCAGTCCAAGCAAAGCACTCGAGGCTCCGCCCTAACCACACCCTTCCCCAGACCACGCCCCTCAGCCCTAAACCACGCCCGCTTTCCCACCCACACTCTATCAAACATTAAGCACGCCCATTTCATTCTGCCACGCCCTGCTAGGTCCCACCCACACCCCAAACCACACCCCTGCACCCTGCCACGCCCTGCTAGGCCACACCCACCACCAAAACCACACCCTTTCTATCCTGCCATGCCCCGCCCATCACCCAAAAAATGAGCACTCCATGCTGCCACGCCTTCCTAGGCCCCACCCACCATCCAAAACACACTTATTCCATCCTGCCACGCCCTGAGAAGCCCCGCCCACCACCATATCACACCTGTTCCACATTGCCACGCCCTATTAGGCCCCGCCCTCTGCCCAAAACACACCAGCCCCACCCTGCCACGCCCTGCTAGGCCCCGCCCACCACCAAACCACGCCTGTTCCACCCTGCCACGCCCTGCTAGGCCCCTCCCATCACCCAAAGCACACCTTTTCTTCCTGGCTGGGTCCCGCCCACTGCCCAAACCACACCCATTCCCCACTGCCACGCCCTGCTAGGCCCCACCCATTGCCCAAACCACACCCTTTCCACCCTGCCAAGTCCCACCCACCACCCGAACCACGCCCTTTCCACCCTGCCAGGCCCCGCCCACCGCCCAAACCACACCCGTTCCATCCTGCCACACCCTGAGACGCCCCGCCCACCACCGAACCACACCCTTTCCATCCTACCAGACCCCGCCCACTGCCCAAACCACGCCCTTTCCCCAATCCTAAGCCCCGCCCAGCACCCAAACCACGCCCTTTCTGCCCTGCCAGGCCCCGCCCAGCACCCAAGCCACGCCCCGTGCGGTTGCCCCGCCCCGTCAGGCCCCGCCCCTCACAGCAGGCCAGGTAGAGCAGGCAGCAGCGGGACGAGGGCACCCAGAGGTCGGCGGAGCCGGTGTCGAACACGACGCGGAAATCCTGGCGCGGCGTCCCCAGGGACACGGTGCCGTAGTACTGCGCCTGGGGGGGGGGGGGGGGGGGCACGCACGGTGTCACCGCGGTGTCCCCAAGGCCCCTGGGACCCCCCTGTGACACCAGAACCCCCCCACTCCGGTGTCCCCAAGGTGCTGCGACCCCCCCGTGACACCAGAACCCCCCCATTCCAGTGTCCCCAAGATTCCTGGACGCCCCCCATGTCCCCAAGGTCCCTGGGACCCCCACCCAATGTCACTGTCCCCCACCCTCCCAATGTCCCCAATGTCCCTGTGACCCTCCCCAATGTCCCTGTCCCCCACCCCCCCCAATTTCCCCAAGGCCACTGTGCCCCCTCCCACAATGTCCCCAAGGTCCCTGTGCCCCCCTCAATGTCCCCATGTCCCTGTCCCCACCTCCCTGATGTCCCCAAGGTCCCTGGGACCCCCCGTGACACCATAACCCCCCCATTCCGGTGTCCCAAGGTCCCTGGGACCCCCCCATGTCACTGTCCCCCACCCCCCCAATGTCCCCAAGGCCACTGTGCCCCCCCACAATGTCCCCAGGGTCCCTGTGCCCCCCCACAATGTCCCCAATGTCCCTGTCCCCCACCCCCCCAATGTCCCCAAGGCCACTGTGCCCCTCCCCCAATGTCCCCAATGTCCCTGTCCCCCACCCCCCCAGTGTCCCCAAGGCCACTGTGCCCCTCCCCCAATGTCCCCAATGTCCCTGTCCCCCACCCCCCCAATGTCCCCAAGGCCCCTGTGACCCCCCTCAATGTCCCTGTCCCCTGCCCCCCCAATGTCCCCAAGGCCCCTGTGACCCCCCCAATGTCCCCAAGGTCCCTGTGCCCCTCCCCCGATGTCCCCAAGGTCCCTGTGCCCCCCCCAATGTCCCTGTCCCCACCCCCCCGATGTCCCCAAGGTCCCTGTGACCCCCCCCGATGTCCCCAAGGCCCCTCCCCCTCCTGTCCCCCCCCCGGGGGTCCCTGTCCCCCCCCCCGCCCCTCCCCCACTCACGTTCATGTAGTTGTGGAGCCGCGCGGGCGCCGCCGCCCCTCCCCCACTGCGGCTGCGGGGGCCCCCCCCGCTCCCCCAAAATTTGGGGGGCACCCAGGGCCCCCTCTCCAGGGGGATGCTGCGGGGGAGAGGAAGCTCATTAGTGAGCTTAATGGCACTAATTATGCTAATGAAGAGCTGCCAGCGCGGCGCTGAGCGGGGCGGGGGGGGGGCAGGGCTGGGTGAATTAAGGAGGTTAATTAATGAGGTTAATTAATGAGGTTAATTAATGAGGGGCTCCCTCGGGGCTCCATGGGCTTGGAAGGGTTAATGGGGGGGGTCCCCAAATTCCGGGGTCACCCCCGGGGTCAGAGGTCACGGGGGGGGGGGTCACGCCCTGAGGGTGGGGCCGGGGCCGAGCGGGTCCGACCGGCTCCCGCCCCCGCCTGGGAGGGAGCGGGAACCCCAAAATCCACCTGGGAGGGACCCAGGAACCCCAAAACCCCTCCCAAAATCCACCTGGGGGCATCCGGGAACCCCAAAATCCACCTGGGAGGGACCCAGGAACCCCAAAACCCCTCCCAAAATCCACCCGGGGGCATCCGGGAACCCCAAAATCCAGCTGGGGGTATCGGGGAACCCCAAAACCCCTCCCAAAATCCACCCGAGGCATTCGGGAACCCCAAAATCCACCTGGAGCATCCAGGAACCCCAAAACCCCTCCCAAAATCCACCCGGGGGCATCCGGGAACCCCAAAATCCACCTGGGAGGGACCCAGGAACCCGAAAACCCCTCCCAAAATCCACCCGGGGGCATCCGGGAACCCCAAAATCCACCTGGAGCATCCAGGAACCCCAAAACCCCTCCCAAAATCCACCTGGGGGCATCAGGTTACCCCAAAATCCACCTGAGCGCGAACCCCAAAACCTCTCTCAAAATCCACCGGGGGGGAGGGGTCCAGGATACCTGGACCCCCCCCCAAATTAACCCCCCAAACCCCACCTGGGGGCATCCAGGAACCCCCCAAACCCCACCTGGGGGCATCCAGGTGTCCAAGAACCCCCCCAAACCCCCACCTGAGAAGACACAGGTGTTCAAAGACCCCCCCCAGATCCACCCCCCAGGTACCTGGGACCCCCCCCAAAACACCGCCCAGGTATCCGGGACCCCCCCAACTCCCCCCAGGTATCCGGGACCCCCCCCCAAAACACCGCCCAGGTATCCGGGACCCCCCCAAACTCCCCCAGGTACCGGGACCCCCCCCCCCAAACTCCCCCCAGGTATCCGGGACCCCCCCCCAAACTCCCCCCAGGTATCCGGGACCCCCCCCAAACTCCCCCCAGGTATCCGGGACCCCCCAAAAACACCCCCCAGGTATCCGGGACCCCCCCAAACTCCCCCCAGGACCCCCCCCCGGTCTCTCACCGCAGCATCGCTCCCGCTCCAGCCACGAGCAGCAGGAGGGGCCCGATCGCGGGACCCCCGACGGCCGCCCTGAGCCCCCCCATGGCCGCCCTGAGCCCCCCCGTGGCCACCTTGAGCCCCCCCGTGGCCACTCTGAGCCCCCCCGCCCCGCGCGCGCGGGGGAACCCCCTCAGGCCCCGCCCACAGACACGCCCCTTCCCCAAACCACGCCCCATTCCATTGACTGCAACGGGGGAACCCCATCAGGCCACGCCCCCTTTGCTTTGTGGAGCCACGCCCACATTGAGTGTAAATGGAGTGGTGAGCCACGCCCACTCAGGAGCCACGCCCCTCATTGAGCAAAAGGGACTCGGCAGCCACGCCCCCCTTCAGGCACCGCCCCATTTCAAACCATAAATGGTTTAACCACGCCCCCTCACGAAGCCACGCCCCGTGGTGACGCAATTGCGGGGGCGGGGGTGACTCAGGGGGCGCGGGAACCCCAAAACCGCCCCCACATCCGGGGGGGGCCCCCCGAAATTCCCGCCAAAACATAAATTTGGGGGGGCCCCTAAAACCACCCCGTAATCAGGAGAGGCCCCCTAAATTTTGGGGTGGTTCTAAGGGGGAGCCTTCAAACTGACCCACATAATTTGGGGGGTCCAAAATCACCCCGAAATTTGGGGAGGGGGCTCTGGACTGCCCCATAACTCGGGGGAACCCCCCCCACCCAAAATTAACCCATTTTGGGGATCCCAAAATTGTTCCCTGCGTGGGGGGGGGGGCTGAAAGCACCCCAAAAATGGAGGGGGTCCCAAAATCAGCCCAAAACTGGAATCCCCCCCCCCAAATCAACCCATGGGGGACCCCAAATTCCCCCGGAACTGAGCCCCCCCCCAAAAACGAACCCATGGGGGGGGGTCTGAAACTGCCCCACAACTGAGACCCCCCCCAAATTGGTGGTGACCCCAAACTCGGCCCATAATTTGGGGGGGGTGAGACCCCAAATTTCCCCATAATTTGGGGTGGGGGGGACCCCAAATTTCCCCATAACTGAGCCCCCCCCCCCCCAAAACCAACCCATGGGGGGGGGGGGGTCTGAAAGTGCCCTACAACTGAGACCCCCCCCCCCCCAAATTCGGGGGAGGGGGGTGGTGACCCCAAACTCGTTCCATAATTTGGGAGGGGGGTGTGACCCCAATCCCTCCCCATAATTTGGGGCGGGGGGGACCCCCAAAATCTCAGCCGGGGGGGGGGGG